>NC_062519.1:37508179-37513179 GCF_022655615.1 Tachysurus fulvidraco
ACTGTAGGTCTCAGTTAAGGTCAGAGTTCATGACTCCTCCATAAGAACGAGACTGGGGGGAAATGGCCTGCATGGCAGAGTTTCTAGACGAAAACCGCTGCTGAGCAAAAGAACATACAGTAAAGGCTTGTCTCAGTTTTGCCAGGAAACATCTTGATGATCCCTAAGACTTTTGGGAAAATACTCTGTGTCTGATAAGACAAAAGTTGAACATTTTGGAAGGTGTGTGTCCCATTACATCTGGGGTAAAAGTAACATTGCATTTCAGAAAAAGAACATCATACCAACAGTAAAATATGGTGGTGGTAGTGTGATGGTCTGGGGATGTTTTGTTGCTTCAGGACCTGTGAAACTTGCTGTGATAAATGGAACCATGAATTCTGCTTTCTACCAAAAAAATCCTAAAGGACAAAGTGCGGTCATCTGTTCATGACCTCAAGCTGAAGCGAACCTGGGTCCTTCAGCAGGACAATGATCCAAAACACACCAGCAAGTCCACCTCTGAATGGCTGAAGAAAAACAAAGTGAAGACTTTGGAGTGGCCTAGTCAAAGTCCTGACCTGAATCCTATTAATATGCTGTAGCACGACCTTAAAAAGGCGGTTCATGCTTAAAAACCCTCTGATGTGGCTGAATTACAACAATTCAGGAAAGATGAGTGGACCAAAATTCCTCCACAGCGCTGTAACAGACTCATTGTAAGTGCACAAATGCTTGATTGCAGTTCTTGCTGCTAAGGATGGCCCAGCCAGTTATTAGGTTTAGGGGGCAAACACTTTTTCACACAGGGCCATGTAGGTTTGGATTTTGTTTTCCCTTAAAAATAAAAACTGCATGTTTACTTGTGTTATGTTTGACTAATATTTTTAAATTTGTTTGATGATCTGAAACATAAATGTGACAAACTCACAAGGTTGTTGTGACTACACCAGACAGCCAGTTGCTCAAACTCTTGTCTGTATGCAGATTTGTCTCCTTCCTGGATGAAACCGATGACTGTACAGTCCTCTGCAAATTTCAGGTGCTTGACCGAGGGGTGTTTTAGAGGTGCAGTTATTTGTGTAGAGAGAGAAAAACAGTGGGGAGAGGATGTAGCCATGAGGAGCTCCAGTGCTGATGGTGTGGGTGTTGGATGTAAGTTTTATGTCTGTCAGGAAGATGGCAGCATCAAGTGAGGCTGGAAAAGCTCACATATATCTTAAAATGATTTCATTCCCAAAAATGATATACATGCTGCTATGACACTTTGTTTATTTGTGGGTATATTTATTAATAATAATAATAATAATAATAATAATAATAATAATAATAATAATCTTTTTTTTAAAGGCGCCCTTCAGGGCACTCAAGGACACCATACAATTGGTACAGTGGTAAAGATAAATACAACAATACATAGAAATAACAATTATTTACATTTAAATAGTTTAAAATTGATCAGGGAAAGCTAATTTAAACAAGTGAGTTTTAAGCAATGATTTAAAAGTAGTCAGACAGTCACTTTCTCGTTTGGATTGTGGAAGAGAATTCCAGAGATTAGGAGCAGCACATCTAAATGCCCTAGACCCCATAGTGGCTAAACAAACAGACGGTACAACAAGGGAAACAGGTGAAAAAGATCTGAGAGTATGCCTCAGGATGTAAATATGAAGCAGATCGGAGAGATATTGTGGTGCACAATTATGTAGAGCTTTAAAAGTAAGAAGTATAATCTTATAGTCTACTCGATATTTAACGGGAAGCCAGTGAAGATGGTAAAGAACTGGAGAGATATGCTCAATTGAGGAGGTTCTAGTAATTATACGGGCAGCTGAATTCTGGACTAATTGAAATTTGTGAAGGAGTTTGTTAGGTAGCCCAAAGAGAAGAGAGTTACAATAATCAATGCACGAGGTAACTAGAGCTTGTACAAGAACAGCTGCAGAGGTCGGGGTGAGAAATGGACGAAGGCGGCTGATGTTCCTTAGAAGGAGATACGCAGACCGGGTAATATTGTTCACATGCTTTTCGAAAGATAAAGTACTATCAAGAACCACTCCCAGACTTTTAACCTGGGTAGATGGGGAGATTACAGAGTTGTCAACAGAAAGTGAGGATTAACTGTTGGATTTTGACAAATTAGATTTTATGCAACTTGAGAAACCAGGATTTAATCTCTTTAAGCAGCCTGCAAAGATAGGTGGAAAGAAGGGTAGAATTTGGCTTAGAGGACAAATAAAGCTGGGTGTCATCAGAATAGTAATTAAAACTAATGCCATATTTCCTAAAAATGTGGCCAAGGGGTAGTAAATAAATAATAAATAAAACAGGGCCCAAAACAGAGCCTTGAGGGACTCCAGCTGTAACAGGTGAAACATATGATCTAAAATTTTTAAGTTGAACAAATTGAGTGCACCCAGAGAGATAAGATCTGAACCAACTAAGAGGGATACCGGTAATTCCTACAGAGAGTACAGTAATCTATCTAAGAGAATTTGATGAGAAATTGTATCAAAGGACACCATTAAATCGAGTAGAATAAGTATAGTTAAAAGTCCAGAATCAGCTGATTATTAACAACCTTTACCATGGTAGTCTCTGTACTATGCAAAGGTCGTAAACCATATTGGAATTTTTCAAACAGGTTATTTTTAAGAGATGGAAATGAACTTGAGATACAACTACTTTTTCCAAAATTTTTGAGAGAAAGGGCAAATTGGAAATTGGGCAAATATTAGCAAAATTGTTAGTGTCAGCTCCTGGTTCCTTAAGTCTTGGAGTGATTACAGCAACCTTAAAAGATGAAGGAACCACACCAGAGGTGAGAGACGAGTGTATAATATCAGTTACTATACCAGATAGAGAAGATAAACAAGCTTTGACCAGGTGAGTGGGAAGTGGATCTAACTGACAAGTGGAAGACTTAGATTGTTTGATAAGACCTGATATTTCATCAATAGTCAGAAGTTCAAAACTGTAAAATAGAAACAATTGAGAATCACGGGAAGGTAAATATGACAGATCAGATGCCACATTATTTTGAGACGTTAATTGTTGATGAATATTTACGATTTTAGTTTTAAAAAAGTTAATTAAATTATCACATAGATCACTAGAATATAGATGAGAAGGAAGAGTATCAGGAGGCTGTAGGATATTATTTACTGTGCTAAACAAGGACCTTGTATTCCCTTAATCTAACCCAATTATATTAGAGTAGTAAACAGATTTAGCGGTTAAAAGAGCGTTCTTGTAAGAGAGCATATTATCTGTGTCATATCTTTATTAAGTCCGGTTTTAGTGTATAAGTGTTCCAGGTGACGCCCCTTAGTTTTAAGTTGTCTTAGTTCTGGTGTAAACCAGGGTGCAGAACGAGTAAAATAAACAGTGCGGGTTTTTAAAGGTGCAAGTGTATCAACACTGTGCATTCCCTCATTATAATAAGAAACCAAGTCATCTGGAGTAGAGAAAGAAATTCCATCAGTCCATCAGAAAGAGGAGATAGATTGATGTTCTTGATATTGCGAAATGACATGGAACGACCCAAGTCTACACATCTCTATGACCATTTCTCTTTAAACTCTCTAGATTTCAAATCCTAATGATCTATTCCCATTTTATTTCTGCCATCATGTACTTTGTGGGAGGTATAAACTTATGTAACATTTCACTTCAAAATTCAGTTAAGTCTAATTTTATCTTTTAACATCAAGACAGTGTCAATGTTTAGGAGCTGGAGAACTCCAATGATCCATCTTCAGAAAGTGCTTTATCCTATTCATGGTTGTGGCAGATTTTAAGTCAATCCTGGGAACCTGGTTGGAATGCACACCGTATGAGTCATCAGTGTATCACAAGGCACCCTGTGCGTGCGCACACACACACACACACACACACACAGGCTTATTCACCCCAAGGGGTCATTTATCATGGGTGTTTTGATATTACAGAGTTAATACTGAAGTTGCATAAACATTATTAATGTATGTTATTATCACCATTATCATGGGATTTATAGGTGGAAAAAATAACCCTTTTGGGTGCTGGGTAGGACAGGTGCAAGCTTTTGACTACATATTGACCTTATTTATATTATTTATAACACTTTATATTTTAGATTATTTTGCATAAAAATGAAACACTGAATACATACAACGTTGACAACGGTAGATTTTAATACAAAGAAAAACATCAATAATTTCTATGTCCTGTATGTAGATGCACTTGGTTGTTCTGAAATAATGTGAAATTATATCTTGCATTTTATACAGTGGTTTAAGAACGTGCAAAAACAGGATGTAGTACAACTTATATGTATTATATATATTATATATATTATTATTATTATCATTATTATTTATGTTCTCCTGTATTCATGTCCTTGCAGTTATATTAATACACGATAATACACACGCACATCACCTGTATGGACTGCACAGACCTACACCAAATACATCCATCCGTCCATCCATCCATTTTCTACCGCTTATCCGGGGCCGGGTCGCGGGGGCAGCAGTCTAAGCAGGGACACCCAGACTTACCTCTCCCCAGACACTTCCTCCAGCTCTTTCGGGGGAATACCGAGGCGTTCCCAGGCCAGCCGAGAGACATAGTCCCTCCAGCGTGTCCTAGGTCTTCCCCGGGGCCTCCTCCCGGTTGGACATGCCCGGAACACCTCCCCAGGGAGGCGTCCAGGAAGCATCCGAAACAGATGCCCGAGCCACCTCAGCTGACTCCTCTCAATGTGGAGGAGCAGCGGCTCTACTCTGAGCTCCTCCCGAGTTACCGAGCTCCTCACCCTATCTCTAAGGGAGCGCCCAGCCACCCCGCGGAGGAAACTCATTTCGGCAGCCTGTATCCGGGATCTTGTCCTTTCAGTCATGACCCAAAGCTCATGACCATAGGTGAGGGTAGGAACGTAGATCGACTGGTAAATAGAGAGCTGAGCCTTGCGGCTCAGCTCTTTCTTCACCACAACAGATCAGTATATCGACCGCATCACTGCAGAAGATACACCGATC
>NC_062519.1:37518179-37528179 GCF_022655615.1 Tachysurus fulvidraco
AGGATAAATTTTGAATTTAGAATCTTTCATTTCACAGATGAGCTTTAAGATCAGAAGGTTGTGAGTTTAAGTCCCAGGGCTACCAAGCTTTTACTGTTGGGTCCATGAACAAAGCCCTTAACCCTCATCTGATCAGCTGTACGAATGAGATATATGTAATACGGGTGTCTGCAAAATGTCACAAATGTAAATCGAATTGACACGAATCGTATCCCGGCGATCGGCAGGAGTTGCCGTGAGGACAGATTGTCCTCGCTATCAGTTGTAGTTATGGTGCATTCTTTGTTTTGTGTTTCTTTTTTTTAAATTCGATTCAAATTTATTTGTATATGTTTTTTAACAACGGGCATCGTCTCAAAGCAGCTTTACAGAACATCAATATCACAAAAAGTACAGAAAGGTTAACAAGATTTAGACAAAGATTCAAGATTAATATTATACTTGTATATAAACGTGTTTGTATTTATTTTTATGTATGTCAATGATCAAGCCTGAGGTGACACTGGTGAGGGAAAATCTGCCTTATGCCCCTTTTACCCCGAGGCAGTTTGAGTGCTGGTTCGGAGCCTAATTTAGATCCGAAACCAAAGCACTGGCTCTGAACCTTAAGTAGCACCAAAACGTTGCTGGTTTAGACTTAAGAACCGCTTGTGTCAGGGGCTGTGGGCGGGGCGACTGTTAGATAATGTACCTTAAGTATACTAATGTTTAATACACTTTTACTTTACCACAATATGATACATTATCAGCACACATGATAGTAGGTAGCTACATGCTAAGGCTAACTTTTTTTCTGTGTTAATGATAAAATAACGTTATGTACTTTCTCGATTACGACCTCCGTTTATATAAATTACACGGAGCTGCACGTACACGTTGGATTCGCCGCGTTTGGATGCCAATGTAGGTTCACAAAGCCATGAGCATTAACAGTGAAGCAACATCCGCCATTGTTGTGGTTTGTGTTTGTCGCTGCTGCGCTAACGTTGCTGGGAAAGATGAGACGTATACAGTGACGTCAGACTCGGCTCTGTGACGGCTCTCTAGCTCATGGAAAGGCAAACCGGTTCTTAGAAGGTTCGCCAGCGGAACCAGCTTTGAACCAGCACCGGCACTAGCTCTGGACCAGCACCCGGTTCTTTTTGGTGGAAAAGGGGCATTAGATGGAAGAGGAAGAAACCTTGAGAGGAACCAGTCTCAAAAGTCATAATGTTTTTATGACCTTGTGTATCGATTAGGAGGTTGTTGTTCTCAGGGACCACATGGAGTTTGTAACTTTTGCGATCTTTAAGAAGCAGAACATAACTGGAGCTGGCACAATCTCCGAATGCCCCGTGATGGTAGAAAAAGAGAAGCAAGTGGAGAGAACTAGATGATGTGTATCTACTGGAGCACAAGGTTATGGGATGTATTATGTGTTTGCCTATTTACAGAAATAGGTCTTTAATCTACATTTAGTCTCGGAGAACGTTTCTGAGCATCGAACACCATTAGGAAGGCTATTCCATAGCGTGAGAGCTAAATATGAAAATACCGCCGTTTGTAGACTACCAGAATATCTGAGTTTTCTCATCGCAAAGAGCATGATGGATTATAGCGTGTTAGAAGACTGGTTAGATAAATGGGAGCTAAACCACTTCGAGCCTTGTACGTAACTACCAGCAGTTTGTAATCGATTCTAAACTTAACAGATCATAATTGTTGGCGTCCGTGAGCTCATGTATGCTGTAGAGGGTAGTTTGCATGCTTTCCTATGTTATGAGAGCATGTTACATTGTCATGCGATGCAACAGATTCACAATGATGTATGTCTTAAAGGACGCATGTGTTAGTTTTTACTCTCACCCACCGGTATCCGTAGTAGGACAGGAGAGAGCTGGCTGCTGGGTGGGAATTTGGAGCTAAACAAACCAGAGAGAGAAATTATCACTGGGGAAAAATAGGTTCATTCTAATACCTGTAGGCTATTTTTATTGTATATGTTTTCTACATGTTTCTTACAATTCTTTTTCAGAGACGAGAGGGATAAAATAAAAATCCCCAAAGACATGGACGACGCTAAGGCATTGGGTATCGTGCTCTCCAAATATAAGGACACCTATTATACCCAAGTGCTTGTAGCATATTTTGCTACTTATATCTTGTATCCTTTGCACCAAATCAGACAAGTTTCAAGTTGACTAATTTACCAGTTGATTAAAGCTTAATGGTTTGTCATTAAGGCTTGGGTTTGAAATATCCCAATCTGGCATGATCTGTGCTGCATCACCTCTTAAATGTGAGCGATGGATGGTTGGGTTTAATACAGTCGTAGATTAGTGTATAAAATCTGTTGCTCTCCTTAACAGTTGCCCTTCAGCCTCCAGACATTTGCCATTCCAGGTTCAATTTTCCTCAGTATCCTCTCTGGTTATCTGTATCCCTTCCCCTTGGCCCTGTTCTTGGTTTGCCTGGTAAGTGTGAATAAGCATACACATGATCGCAAAGCAAATAATTACACACCGACATTTGATCATTTATTATTATGCACTTCTGCTTAGTAACGTGCTGATAATCTGTTTCTCAGTGCTCGGGGCTGGGAGCGTCTTTCTGCTACATGTTGTCGTACTTAGTGGGCAGACCAGTGGTGTACAAGTACCTCACAGAGAAAGTGCAGAAATGGTCACAACAGGTATGATATTGTGCGCGCGTGTCTGTGCGTGCGCGCGTGTCTGTGCGTGCGCGCGTGTCTGTGCGTGCGCGCGTGTCTGTGCGTGTGCGCGTGTCTGTGCGCGTGTCTGTGCGCGTGTCTGTGCGCGTGTCTGTGCGTGCGTGCGCGCGTCTGTGCGTGCACGCGTGGCTGTGCATCTGTGTGTGCGCGCATGGCTGTGCGTGCGCTGTGTCTGTGCGTATGTCTGTGCGTGCGCATGTGTCTGTGAGTGTCTGTGCGTGCGTGCGTGTCTGTGCGTGTGTCTGTGCGTGCGCGCGTCTGTGCGTGTGTCTGTGCGTGCGCGCGTCTGTGCGTGTGTCTGTGCGTGCGCGCGTCTGTGCGTGTCTGTGCGTGTGTCTGTGCGTGAGCGTCTCTGTGTGTGTGTCTGTGCGTGCGCATGTGTCTGTGTGTGTGTCTGTGCGTGCGCATGTGTCTGTGCGTATGTCTGTGCGTGCGCATGTGTCTGTGAGTGTGTCTGTGCGTGCGCATGTGTCTGCGTGTGTCTGTGCGTGTGTCTGTGCGTGTGTCTGTGCGTGTGTCTGTGCGCGCGTCTTTGTGCGTGCGCGCGTCTGTGCGTGCGCGCGTCTGTGCGTGCGCGCGTCTGTGCGTGCGAGCGTCTGTGCGTGAGCGCGTCTGTGCGTGAGCGCGTCTGTGCGTGAGCGCGTCTGTGCGTGTGTCTGTGCGTGCGCGCGTGTGAGCGTGTCTGTGCGTGCGCGCGTGTGAGCGTGTCTGTGCGTGTGTCTGTGCGTGAGCGCGTCTGTGCGTGTGTCTGTGCGTGAGCGCGTCTGTGCGTGTGTCTGTGCGTGAGCGCGTCTGTGCGTGTGTCTGTGCGTGCACGCGTGTCTGTGCGTGAGCGCGTCTGTGCGTGAGCACGTCTGTGCGTGTCTGTGCGTGTGTCTGTGCGTGAGCGCGTCTGTGCGTGTGTCTGTGCGTGCACGCGTGTCTGTGCGTGTCAGTGTCTGCGCGCGTGTCTGTGTGTCATACACATACATACTGTGGGTGTGATGTGTACCGAAAGTAAAACCTATTCATGCATAAAGCCTGAAATTCTCCTGTAAGCTCCATCTGTTATTTATCTGCAGGTTGATAAACACAGAGAGCACCTCATCAATTACATTATCTTTCTGAGAATTACACCTTTCCTCCCCAACTGGTTTATCAACATCACTTCCCCGGTCATCAACGTGCCTCTGGGAGTCTTCTTCTTTGGTACATTCCTTGGTAAGAAATGAAAAGGCACTTTTTCATATCATAAAATAAACAAACAATACACCTAGAAAAACCCCAGAAGCTTCCATGTTTGATTGATACGCCACGTGTTTTCTTTATCCTTTATCTAAATAACTAAGTTTGGATAAAGCTCCCATGTAGCGTCTTAAAATCGAAGACTACATTTTACTAAGACTTACTGTATACTTACTAAGACTAAGAATAAAACTAAATAAAACACATGCAGAGGAATATGAATTGTCCGCAGAGCCAGATTTCAGTACTACACCGGAAAGGGGCGGGAAGCCTGTGTATTTGATTGGGATCAAATGCAAACAGGTTTATTGGGTTAACTGATTTTATCAATTTTGTACATATCTTATGAACCTTTAGGCAGGTTCCTGGTAACTTGTTGGTTTGCAACGTGTCAGGTTTGGTTTGGGGGTTTGAGTCCTGCCTCCGCCACACGTGTGTTGAGTTTGCTTGTTCTCATGCCCGAGTTTCTCCCGGTACTCAAGTTTCCTTCCCCATTCCAAAGACATGTATTGTAGGCTGACTGGCATCTCTAGCGTGTGACTGAGGCCGTGAATGTAAGCGTGAACGTGCCCTGAACGCACCCAGAGTCTACCAGGACAGGTTCCAGGTTCCCTATGACCCAGAAGGATAAGAGTAGGATAGAGAATAGATGGATGGAATGAATTGTCTTTCCAAGTGTAGTTGAAAGAACAGGTGAGAATCTCTTCATATTTCCAGTAAAAGACTATAAATCATTTCAATTCGAATTTTGTAAATATTTTCAATCACCAGTACTTTTATCTCATTCATTCAATCATGTCATCATGCGCTTTTTTTTTTTTTTTTTTTTTTTTTTTTTTTAAAGTTACGACAGACAGACAACCTTCGCTTCACCAGAGTTAAACCAATGTTTATGACGACTAAATGTAAATCTGATCTCGTTAGCAAGCGTGGTGTGTTATGTGCTTACGCCAGTGCCGAGTTGAAAATAACAGCTTCGTTATTTTTGCATCTCTCTTACAGGAGTTGCTCCTCCATCTTTCGTAGCGATAAACGCAGGAACGACGTTGTACAAGCTGACCACAGCGGGAGAGGCCGTGTCCTGGAACTCTTTGGCCGTGTTGGCGGTTCTGGCTGTAGTCTCTATTCTCCCAGTATGCTTCCAGAAAAAGCTGCAGGAAAAGATGGAGTAAAGCGCCACCTCGTTTCCTTTGCCTGTCATCAAGTTCATCCTGCTTGCCCTGGGCCTCTCACACCTACTCACACAGCTGTCTTTTTTTTTTTTTTTCTTTTTCTTTGTCAGTTGTGGAAAACGGGCCCAGAACTGTTGAACTCGGACTGGCTCGTAACCACAACCTCGTTCTTTTTCCTGTGTCACAGAACGAACATTTATATCCATGATCTTATTATTGTTTTGTACATTTTTAACAACCATGTGTAATTAATGTTCCCATATTAATTTTTTTTCTTTTTTTTTTACTTTTCTAACTTTAAAGCAATACCTTTTGAGGAGTTTTAAGCCCGTGTTGCATTGGCAGCACAAACAAGGTGCTACGCCAGGAGAAATTGAAATACGACACCTCTCGCATGTGCCGTGCCATCGTTCGGCTATAACAGTAAATTTTAAATTTAAAAAAAAAAAAAGGTTTGTGTTGGCGGATGCACGAATCCTGCAGCCAACCACATGCAGGAGATTTTCCTGGTAATTTCTTTCTCCACATATTTATGTATCAGAAGACACACTTTTTTTTATACACTGATCAGTCATAACATTTAACCCTTGTTACCTTGGCACCTCTGAAGGGTAGCCATTAAAAGTAGTCCAAACACTAGTCCAGTAAAGAGATGATACACAAGTACCGCATGAGCATCAGAACTGGACCATGCAGCAACGGAAGAAGGTGGCCAGGTCCCGGTCCTCCCCCTTTAGATGGCACCAGGATGCATCATGATGCACATCCAAAGCCAGTAAAAGTAGTGCAATGTTCTGCTTGGAAACCTTGGGTCCAATCCAGAGTCTGTGATCCTGGATGTTCTGGACAAACACTTCCAATCCATTACAGCCACATCTTGCAACTTACATGGGTGTAAAGTATCCGCTGCTAACATCTCGGTGTCGTACCACAGGACGCTTTCAGAGGTCAGAGGTCTTGTCTTCAGAGTCCATTCCTTTCTGGGTCAGTGCTATTTTGACAGCTCAAATGGATCTACACAATATTAGGCAGGTGGTTTTAATGTTATGGCTTATTTGGTATAGAATGCCTCATATGTATTGTGTGTGTGTGTGTTTTGTTTCTTTTTAAATCTATTTTTATTTTAAATAGCAGGTTACTGGAAATAGATTGCAGTGATTCTTTTGATTTCTTTCTCCACCTTGGACATAAAATAGGAGTAAGAATGATGAGTTTTAACCGATTCACTGATTCAGACTGAAGTTAGAAGGAACCACTTAAATCTTAATTATATTAAAAAGAAATGCATCTCTACACAGCAAGCAGTGGTGTTTGCACCGAATGCAAGTGTGTTAGGAGAACTTTTCTACCACACACAGGTAGAATCTGGATACCTCATTGTGTATGATCTCACTGTTTACTACATCTTCATCCAAAGCATCGGTTAGTCCCACAGAGATCTATCCTGCTTCTGGAAGTACTTCTGCTCTTTTTTTTTTTTTTTTTTGCCTTAGCTTTACAGCTAATAAATAAATGAATCAAATGTAAAGAGTGTGTCTAGACTACTGTAGGAGCAGGATTGGGAACCTTCGGTTTAAGATTGCTCTCTCCAGCTCGGAGACATAACCTACAGCCCTGCGTTTATTCCACGAACCTCTTGAATCATTTTAAAAGCACATCCATTTACCTAAGGTGCATCTCTACAATGCCTTTTCTTTGTCTTATATTTTGTTCATGACTGTTCTCTCTCGACTGATGAGATTTGGGTTGCCTCCATACACACACTCATACACACACAAATACAGTATTACATTGACCTCTCTGGATGTTGTATGTAAATACTAATAAATGATTATTATTATTATTATAAACTTTTTCTTTCAAATGTCATTATGAAATATTATATAATGAAGATATTTATTAAGAAACTATTAAAACATGGTTCACTTCACTTCACTTTTAATGAGTGTTTATTGTGCAGATGATGGATTTTCTGCTTCTGGTGATAAAACTACACTCAAATGAACAGGAAAAATATAAAGAGGTTACATATAGAGCTCAAGCAGCAAATACACACGAAGAAGGATGGACAGGAGGGTATGGAAAGATATAGCGGGTTTTACTTTGAGTTGTAACCAGGTTTTTAGTTCAGTTTTACCACCAGAATAAAATGGATTTTGAAAAAGAATCGACTGCAAAAGTCACGTTATGGGACTCAACTAGGCCTTCCTTCTTATTTCTATCTTCTCATCTCACTCTCATTTTCTACCGCTATATCCGAACTTCTCGGGTCACGGGGAGCCTGTGCCTATCTCAGGCGTCATCGGGCATCAAGGCAGGATACACCCTGGACGGAGTGCCAACCCATCGCAGGGCACACACACACACACACACACTCTCATTCACTCACGCATTCACACACTACGGACAATTTTCCAGAGATGCCAATCAACCTACCATGCATGTCTTTGGACTGGGGGAGGAAACCGGGGGGAACCCGGAGGAAACCCCCAAGGCATGGGGAGAACATGCAAACTCTGCACACACAAGGCGGAGGCGGGAATCGAACCCCGACCCTGGAGGTGTGAGGCGAACGTGCTACCCACTAAGCCACCGTGCCCCCTATTTCTATCATATTCTTTTTATTTTATTGTCTCTTCATTTTTTATCCGTCTGCTTGCAGTTCCCCGGAGATGCTTCATTAATGGATCAGCTGGGTTAAGCTCATGTGCTGGCCGGGTCAGTACAAAACAAACATCTGAGCTTTGTCTAGCTTTTTGACCAGCTTTAATGGTGGGTTTAGAGAAATTATTAAAAGGACCCTAGTATACTGTATATCTGAATATAAAGACACTGTGACTCACTACACGTTGGGACACTGATGACTCCATTGCTGGTGATGTTCTAATTTCCTCATTAGTAATAAAACAAACATAAAACTTTTATTTGTTTTTAGATTTTAATCACAAGGTTATAGACAAAGCTAGTGGATTAGACTATACAAAGTTATTAGACTCAAAAAAAACTAAAGTTTAAAAATTCATTTACATAAGTAATCTTTTGTGAGCAATAACAAGCTACTTACATTTTTAGACGATGTTTTATTTCCAAAACATCGATGTTACCTGGTTTTTGTGATGCATTGTTCATTTCCTGATCAGGAAATAAGGGATGTCTCAAGAGCAAAATCCTTCCAATGCACTGAAAATATTTGCACTTGAAGGATTTTGCACATGAAACATCATTTATTTCCTGATTAGTCCCCTGCCTACTGAAGTTAATAACTGATTTCACAGCAGTTGTGTAATTATATACACTGACTGACATTGTCATGATTGCCAGTTGTGTGGATGCATAGAATATTGTGTTTAGATTTGTCTTGCACATTGTGCTGTACTCTATGTAGTTGCTCTAGTCAGACAGTAGAGGTCAGGCTGTTAATACACTTCATGAATCTGATTAAAGAGATTTTTCTGTCTCAAAATTTCTACCCCATAATCATTCAATAAATTGTAATATTACAAACCTTGCTGCTGATATTTTCACATATTTGCTTCCGCTTGTACTCGGGGTTGGGTCAAAGCTCCAGGGTACCCAGTTTGATCCCAAACCGGGGTTATTGTCTGTCTGGAGTTTCATATGTACTTCCCATGTCTGTATGTGTTGTCTCTGGATTATCCAGTTTCTCTTTCCCCAAATCATGCTTTGAAATACTATATCATATATAAGGGTTTGTCGTTGCCTGACCATCACAACCATATGATCTTGGTGAATATGTCATTCCAAACATTGTTATAATAACCTCCATAATTCTGGCAAGGCTGGGAAATAAACTTTGTAGCCTGGCTTTGGAGAAATGTGATCATTCATTTACAAGAGCATTAGTGAGATCAGGCACTAGACTAGTGTGAAGAGACCTTGAGGTTGAGGTCAAGACCATATGCAGGACACTCAAGTTCTTCTACTCTAACCTTCTCAGACTATGTCTTCATGGAGCTCTGCTTTGCGCACAGGGAGTATTGTCATGCTGGAACAGGTTCAGACTGTTAGTTCCAGTGAAAGGGAGTTCCTAAAGATATAGCACACAAAGAGCACACAAAGACATCTACAGGATTGTGTGCTTCAGTCTTTGTGGCAACAGTTTGAGTAAGGGTCAAATATGGGTTTACTGGTCAGAAGGCTTCTCAAGTTTAAGTTCTAACCACGAACTTTCGGTTCTATATTGTATTGATGGACTAGCTATGCAAAATATGCTACAGCAGGAATGAGTGCCATCCAGGGTTGTGTTCTATTCACATCTAATGTTCCCAGGATAGACTCTGGGTCCAGACTGGTTTTAGTATGTAGTGTCATATTAAAACATGTTCAAAAGAGCTAAACTGGTCACTTTAATCTGGATCCAGGCATGATGCTGCAATGTGTGTGTGTGTGTGTGTGTGTGTGTGTGTGTGTGTGTGTGTGTGTGTGTGTGTGTGTGTGTGTGTGTGTGTGTGTGTGTATGGCATGGGTAATCCCATAACGTGACCATCTTCACACTGCGCAGGCGCACAAGCCCGAGCTCGAGGAGCGGTCGAAAAACAGCTGTGCGCTGGTGCCCACAATGCAGTTCGGTCGCCTTCACAGGCTTGTGCTTTGATTTTTTTTCGGTATATATGAAGCGATGGCTACGTGAAATAACCCGGGTCTAATGGTGATGTAATTATAATATGCACGTCAGCAGCACGGCGGACACACGGCCTCGACATGAGCACCGGCTTCAGCTCCAACTCCTGCCGGTTCGCGGATTACTTCGTTATCTGTGGACTGGACACCGAGAGCGGGCTGGAACCAGACGAGCTGTCCGGTAACGGCGCTTTCCTTATGTTACACCTTATGTGCGCATTCACTAAGCTGTGCTTT
The DNA here is from genome assembly GCF_022655615.1 of Tachysurus fulvidraco. Taxonomy (NCBI): domain Eukaryota; kingdom Metazoa; phylum Chordata; class Actinopteri; order Siluriformes; family Bagridae; genus Tachysurus; species Tachysurus fulvidraco. Next base: position 37,528,164 of record NC_062519.1, read on the forward strand.
ATTGTGGTTACTTCTT
>NC_062519.1:37530679-37655679 GCF_022655615.1 Tachysurus fulvidraco
ACGTAATTCATGAATAATAAGCTTGTTCATGCGTTGCATTTGGTTACAACAAAAAATAAAATTGACTCTGCTTATTAAGCCTTTTGTGAGTTGGGTCACGTTTGTTGCGACGTTTGTTGAAGAAACCGTGGAAGAGCAAACTGCAGGTCATCTGATCACTCGAGTTGAGAAACTAAAGATATACAGCATTTAAGTATTTTCAGTAAAACTACTTGTACAATTGTGGTTTGAACAGCTCTTTATTTGTCTCTTATACATTGAGTAGTATACATAAAAAATCACACAGAATAATATACATGAAAATCACATCCATGTGAATAATTCTTACTGTTCTTTCACTGTCCAGAAAAAATACTTTCCCAGAAAGTCAGGCCTTTTTTTTTTCGATGAGTTTCAACTGAAACAACTTCTAGGCAGAATCTCATGAGATGTCATTAACTGCTCAGTTGTTCCCCAGGGAATTTCAGCAGCCTTTGTTGGGCTGTTGTTGACTCTCTCTCTGTATGAAAAAGGAGATGCTTTTATACTTTCCTTACACTGATTCCTTATTCTTCATTAAAGGCAGGGTCTCCGATTTTTGAGAAATGCTTCAGAAAACTGAGTCGGGCCGAATAATAAACAAAAATCAAAGCAAAAATCAAAACAAACGTGTAGCCAATGAGCAGAAAGGGGTGGGGCTTGTCAATATGCGGCGGAGAGAGCATTCAGATCATGTTCATGTGTGACATCAGCAGAAAGCGGTTTTAACATTGACATGGAGGATAAAAACGAAGAAAGGCTTACGATAAGGCAAGAAGTAGGACCATTTGGGTTAGGGGCGTGTTTGTTTTGGTGATTTCAAATGTCAATTGGCTTTCAAAAATCGGAGACCCTGCCTTTAACATTAATACTGTAATACACGTATAAATAATACTGTTTTTTGGTTAATGGAAATGGAAATGTAGCCGATCAAACCGTTAGGTGGTAAATGCATTTTAACGATTTGCCGAAAGATCCCTTGTTTGTTTGTTGTTGTTTTATTTCTTAGAACTGAGATCACGATTAATGCTTAAGATTCTTTGACTTGTACGGTTGATTAAATTCTTACATTTCTGTAGCTACATTTACCAAGCGTGAACTGTGCTGTTTTACCTCAAAAGCGGTATTACATTGTTTTTGACCTCTGTGTGTACGAGCTACAAAGTGGGGAGAAAAACTATAGACGTCTCAAATGTTCATTTTTTTTTTTTTTTTTTTTTTTTTGGGAAGCAACAAGCGAGCTAGCTAGCAATGATGAGTGATGTATAATTTACTGTATAGTCAGGGTAACAGACTGTACAAGCTCATACATGGCTTTATGTTAATTGTTCTACAGAACATTTTTTTCTAAACAGGAGGCATTTAAAGGTACGAATCATGGCTTTGTTTACCGTTGTTTCTTTCGGCTGCCATTTTGAGTTGACATCGCCTGATCGATATCTGTGTTTCTGATTAGAAATTTCAAGTCGATGTGGTGTTTTCGATGGGTTTTCCCAGTCTAAGGCAGGAAATTCCAGTTTATTGGTTTTATTCAAATGCAGCATTAAGCTTATACTGAAATCACTGAAATCCTGAGGAAAATAACAGCTATTTCTACAAAACAGAAAGGCCTTTATTTGTGTCATATACTGTATATACATTGCAGTACAGTGTCTTTCTTCACATGTCCCAACTTTTGAGCTTGGGGCCAGAGCACAGGGTCAGTCATGATATGATGGAGCAGTGAGGGTTAAGGGCCTAACAGTGGCAGATTGACAGTGCTGGGGCTTGAATACTGATCCTCCAATCAACAACCCAGAAGCTTAACTGCTTGAGCCAAGAGTTCTTTGTGTCCTTAGTTTCTGATCTTCTCTGGAGACCAACTCACAACCCACTTGTGAGTGAAACTTGCATTGTTAATTCGGTCTTTGTTCACTGCATCACTGGCGAGTTTTGAGCAAGGTGCTAAATGCAGTCATGACTCATTACCACTTTCATGCATTTCAGACCCTTATTGTTATTTTTTCTGTAATTGGGACTTTTAAAATTCAGTTCACATGTGAAACATTTGCTCAGGGCAATTTTTTTTTCTTCTGTCCAGAAAATTTCCTCACAACTTTACCTCGATGAATCACCCTGTTGTTTCCTCATGTGCTCTGTTCTTGATCAGAGTAGTACCGAGAAATAAGCTGTAATCCAGAGATTGTTGTTTAATAACTTTGTGTAAAACCTGTCCTTCATCGGCTCTTGGGGAACTTGGAGCCTGTCCTATGGAACCCTAGGGGTGCCAATGGGATAGGGTGCCAACCTAATGAAGGGGACAATCACACACACACACACACACACACACACACACACACACACACACACACACACACACACACACACACACACACACACACTACAGGAAATTTAGAGATGCAAATCAGTCTACAACACATGTATTTGGACTGAGAGAGGAAACCCCTGAAGCATGAGAAGAACATGCAAATTCCACACACAAAGGATGGAAGCGGAAGGTTGAACCCCCAACCCTGGAGGTGCAACAGTGCTAACCACGTGCCAAACCACTACACCACCACCGTACTTTATCAAAAGCCCATGACACACTTTATTTATTTGTAAATGTGCACTCGATAAAATGATAAAAAATATACATTATACAAGTTGTATATCACCATCATGCTATCATTCCTGTGATGTCTAATAAGGTTGGAGGTCTTGAAACATCTCAACATGGAACATTTTGAAAGGTTCTTTGCTCTTTCTTTAATTCAGACAGCACGGTTTCATGAAATTTCAACCTGGAGATTGACATGATTCTGTTTCTGACTTTTCTGGATGCTTCTGAGGTTATATTTTTGTCAAGTCGTGGCCTAATGGTTAGAGAGTCTGACTCGTAATCCGAAGGTTATGGGTTCGAGTCTTGGGCCGGCCACGACTGAGGTGCCCTTAAGCAAGGCACCGAACCCCCCAACTGCTCCCCGGGCGCTGCAGCATAAATGGCTGCCCACTGCTCCAGGTGTGTGTTCACGGTGTGTGTTCACTGCTGTGTGTGTGCACTTTGGATGGGTCAATATGCAGAGAACGAATTCTTAGTATGGGTCACCGTACTTAGCCGTATGTCACGTCATTTTAGGGACGTTTTAAGGTTAACCTCGAATGTTTTTAAAACACTGTGTCTTTATTCTCGTTCAATGTGTACGGTGCTATAAATAACAGGCATTCTTTTGAAGGGTGCCAATAATTTAGGAATTGAAAATACGGTGAATACTACACTCAATATACCGTACACTGTGTTACGTAAATGGCCATCAAGTTTTCACAGGATGAACAAACCTGCTCCTGTTACTGTACATTTACAAATTGAAAAATATTCTGAATTGTCAAAGAATTAAATTGCAAAAAAACGGCAATTCTGAAAATCAGCCTGCTGCTTCCTCTTTGCCGACGGTCGTCGCTCTCGGTGCTCAGTGTAAAGAGGAGACATGCATGATGAACTATTGCACGTTCTACTTAAACACATCACATCCTTCCCTTTTTTTTTTTTTTTTACTTTCCACTTAGCCTGTCACACTTTGTCTTTGAACCAAGTGCCTGATTTATACCACAAATTGCTTCATGTCTTCAGCTCTGTTAAGGTGTCTCAGATTATCTTGTGCTCAGTTGAGACAGGAACGTTGTGCACGACTCGACACGGTCCCGCTGTCACGTTCACTATGCTGTCTGCATTCCCCTGTGGTGACTCATTGCATCAGTGTGAATGCCACGCGTGTTTTAGGGGGTTAATGCGGTTCTTGGCAACGTTGCAGCAGTGCGTTTCGGTGGAGTCCAGACGCTTTCCTGAAACCTGCATGACTTTTGTGTGACAAAGTGTAACGAGCATTAAGAATCTGGGTCACTCGTTGCAGTAAACAATACTGTACTGGTAAAACCTGTGGTTTAACGATACAAGCCGATGGCGCGCACACTGGGTTGTTCATAAAGGTTGCACATATCAGTACGTCTCACAGGTACGGCGTGCATACGTTGAATCACATAAAAGTAGCACATGAATTCGTTATTTGTTATTAATTAGTGATTAGAGTCTGAATAAATACTCATGGCTGTGTTTTAAATAACTGTTAGTAATCATCAGGATTGTAATTTTAGAATGTGCAGGCAGAGCTTTGGATGTACAACACATTCCTAAATGTTTATATTCTAGGCACAATAAGTTTCATTTTATTGAATAACGGCTAATCTTAATGTTTTCGTGCCTCTTCTGCCATGGCGGCTTCCCAGCGCTAGTGAAACTTTACTTATTATAGAACGACACATGCCCATGAAAGTTAAAGAAAAATGTTTGTTCCAGCAGCTAGAAACAGTCATTCTTCCACCAACTGCTCTTTGTCTTCCCGTCTTCAAGGTAAAACCAAAACAAAACAAATGGCTGTTTAAAGAAAAGGCACAAACCCTCCAACTAGAAGACGCTCTTGTGTCAGAAGATGTAACGTCACTTCTGTATCTCTTACTGTTCCAAGTTTCTGACACATCTAATAGAGGAATAAATAAAATAAAAACATGATTTTGTTGCTTAAAATGAACTTAAAATAAACAAGTTCCTAATGACTAGACTGAATGACGTAGAGCGACGTAGGAAATCCGATTATATTACCGTTCATCATTTCAGTGTGATGATGACATTTTGTATTTGCCCACAAAATCCCAGGTGGCATCTAATAGCACAAAAGATTGCACATTTGGAAGATGCCCTTATCCAGAGCCACTGCCACTAATCACATTTATACAGTGGGATAGTTGAAGGTTAGGGGCTTTGCTCAGAGACCCAGCAGTGGCAGATTGGTGGTTATGGGATTTGAACAGCATCTTAACTACTGAGTTAAACCACTAGCTCAAATTCAATTCAATTCAATTCAAGTTTATTTGTATAGCGCTTTTTACAATAGACATTGTCTCAAAGCAGCTTTACAGAACATAAACATAGAGCAGAAGGTAGACATAATTAATGATAAAGGAAATAACGAATAATAAAAGAAATAAGAATTAACAGAATAAAAATTCTAGATTATTATTAGATGTATATAGTTCACAGTGTGTATGTATTTATTCCCCTATGAGCAAGTCTGAGATGACTCAGGCAGCAGTGGCAAGGAAAAACTCCCTTAAATTGGTAAGGAAGAAACCTTGAGAGGAACCGGACTCAAGGGGAACCCATCCTCATATGGGTGACACTGGGGGTGTGATTGTAATATACAGTCAGTTAAATGTTGTATTGGTGTGAGGTTCAAGGACTTCTGATCTCCTGAGTACCACAGAGTCTAACTGGAGATGTCTCAGGATTCTTAGAGTTGGCCTCGGCTCAGTGGACGTCCAAAGGCTTCGTCCCACAGAGGACGTTGGGAGCTGGTACAGTGTCTGGATGCCTCGGGATGGATACAAAGAGAGAAGCAGTGGAAAGGGATTAACATATCTGCTGTTCATAAAAATGTGCTGGTCTGATATACTGGTGCATGATATTATGGGATGTATTATGTGTACGCCTGACTGAAGAGATGAGTTTTTAATCTACATTTAAACTGGGAAAGTGTGTCTGCGCCCCGAACACTATCAGGAAGACTATTCCAAAGTTTGGGAGCTAAATAAGAAAATGCTCTACCACCTTTAGTAGACTTTATTTAGTAGAGAAATTTCATTCATTCATTCATTCATTCATTTTCTACCGCTTATCCAAACTTCTTGAGTCACGGGGAGCCTGAATAGGGCATCAAGACAGGATACACCCTGGACAGAGTGCCAACCCATCACAGGGCACACACATGTTCTCATTCACTCACACACTCACACACTACGAACAATTTTCCAGAGATGCCAATCAACTTACCATGCATGTCTTTGGACCGGGGAGGAAACTGGAGTACCCAGAGGAAACCCCCGAGGCACAGGGAGAACATGCAAACTCCACACTCACAAGGCGGAGGCGCGAATCGAACCCCCAACCCTGGAGGTGTGAGGCGAACGTGCTAACCACTAAGCCACTGTGCCCCACCCCCCGCTCAAATTTCTGTATTGAAATTTGTATTTTATGCAGATTGTGCATTTCGTACATTCCCCAGGACACGACTGCATTCACATAGCCACAACTACAGACACACACACACACACACACACACACACAAAAAAAACACACACACACAGGTGCTTGAGATGTTTACTGTAGCAAGAGCAGGATAAACATGCTTAATATGTCTCAGCTGTAAGGTTGGCCCACGTGCATCTCTCGAACTGATTGAAGCCCCATTTCTAATTACAGCTTAATGCCGGTCTGTTTTAGGAACATTTTTGAACACACCCTAATTTACCCAAATTAGGTTATACACAATATGTGTATATAAAGGTCAGGAATTCACAGTTTAGTCACACAACCGATCGAGATCGTACACGGCTATGGCTACAGAACGTAACTCTTGTAGCTGAAATGATCTGCAAATAGAGTGTTTAATAATACTTGGTTCTTCTTCTTCCTCTTCTTCTTTTTTGGCGTTACACAAACCCACTTTCCCTCTCTTCTAGCCAAGTCGGTGACGTCCGCTAGAACATTGAGAGCAGCTCTCATTCTGTTTTTTCTCTTCCTCCCACACTGCGTAGGGGCAAGGAAGTGCTCTCAATCCCACTGAAAACCGCTCCACAAAGCCAGCTCTGTTGGTGCAGGGGTGTCTCTATGATACGCCTCAACTCACTGCAGATACAGTTTTGGACTTACAGCTCTCCGATGAGGAAAAACCTCTCTCTCTCTTTCCACATCTGATCTCCACATGACCAGTTTTGCCTCTCGTTCCAGTTGAAAGAATTCGGCGCAAACGGACGTCTTAATAGAGGCACATCTGTGTACACTAAATAAACGTGTGTGTGTGTGTGTGTGTGTGTGTGTGTGTGTGTGTGTGTGTGTGTGTGCGCGTGTGTGTGCGTGTGTGTGCGCGTGTGTGTGCGTGTGTGTGCGTGCGTGCGTGTGTGTGCGTGCGTGTGTGTGCGTGCGTGTGTGTGCGTGCGTGTGCGTGCGTGCGTGTGCGTGCGTGCGTGTGCGTGCGTGTGTGTGCGTGCGTGTGTGTGCGTGTGTGTGCGTGTGTGTGCGTGTGTGTGTGTGTGCAGACTCAGAAATAATATAGAAGAGGTGTTTTAAGGGGTGTTTATAGAATCGATGTAAGAATACAGGTTTATATCGATGTGCAGGTTTGACTTTGTCTCAGATTGCATAAAGCTGTTTTTTTCCTTGGTGAAAAAAAAAAACCTGCTACGGCGTAGTCATTATTTTCCCACAGTGTCTATTCACGTCAAGGCTTGACGATAGACGTAACAGGGTCTTGAACGGCTTCTGTAAAATTGCTCAACAGAGATAGTCGATTTCAATTCGGCTTCTGGACGGATTCTGGCTGTGTCTCAAATGGGCTATTTTAGACAATTACTGAGTGTCATCACATTACTGTCATTCACAGTGTGAGAAACCAAACGGACTATTTGCAAAACAAATGACATGTACATGAGTGGATGCTTCACAAGAACCTGTCCCATCATGCACCACAAAAGGAGTGGGATGATGCTTCCAGTAGATAAGGGGACATGAGAGAAAAATAACATGGTTACTACTAAGAGCGGCGTACCTCTGGTGCCGTCTTTGGTTGAAATATATATACATTCAAATACACAGCTTTGCGATTTCAAAAGAACAGTGCCCTACATAATTATTGGCACCCTTCATGAAAATATGGTTCATCCTACAGTGTGTCCCAAAAGTCTCAATTCGCAGGGAAATTAACACCAATATTCACCAAAACATTTTCATACCTACTTTTTATTATGTATTTTTCAGACAGATTTCAAGAAGAAGATTGTATTGAAATCATTTTCATGACTAGATGAAGAAGTCGTCGCAAACCAGACTCGGAGCGAACGTTTAAAGAAATGGCAGCTATACAGATTATGATTTTTGTGTAAAGCTAATATTTGCTAGAAGCTGTTAATTTCCTTTGTGTATGTAGACTTTTAGGACACTCTGTAGTCCCAAATGACTACAACACACAATACCCAGTGTTGTAATGATGCTTCGCACCGCGTATATACGAGCGTCTCGGGAAGGGCTTCTTTCATGCTATGCTCTTTTAGCTTGTTGTTAGGAAAGTGGCATTTAACAGTGGATTTTAAAACTTGACAACCAGACAATTCTAACCACCCTCCTTAGTGTGTGTGTGTGTGTGTGTGTGTGTGTGTGTGTGTGTGTGTGTGTGTGTGAAGACAAGGGAAACTTTACAGCCGGCATCAGGTTAGATCGGTCAGGTAGGAAGAGGAGAATTAATATGTGTAGGGAGAGAGAGAGAGAGAGAGAGAGAGAGAGAGAAACCCAGATTATCAGGATTAAAAATTAGAATTCCAAATACTTCAGAGCTATCGACAAAGCATCCCCTTTCTCTGCAATGACTGGGCACAGCGTGAAAGCCTTATTAGCGTATGTATAAGGGGCGCCTCCTGCCTGGAAGCCGTGATTGGCTGGCTCACATCCTGTTTGCACCACCAGGCCTTTAGCACATTGAGTCGCACAGCTGGGCTCAGCACATTTAAATGCGTAACCCCCCCTGGAGTTTCCCATGCACCCCTGCTGGCCTTTCTCAGTGACATCACTGGTTCAAGTGCATCTCTTTACTTTCCTGCTGCTCAGTTAATGATGTGCATGTGAAAGAAGCTCTTAACCCATCTCTAAACTGTTTTTGTTTAGTCTCAAATTAGGTTTTCTTTCTAAATTACGAGGTGAAATGGCCTGAATTGTAGACTTTCCTTTGTTTAGACACAATTTGACACATAACAATGACTATGTATTTTAGATTCTTATATTCTACCAGAAATTTACGAGAAGCTATAAAACTATGCTTTACTCACGTTACTGTGATTTAAATTGGGTTAGTGTTATTCCAATAGTGATCATGACCACAATTGGTGTTGTATGTAAAAAAAAAGGTTTATATCTACAACCCTAAATGTATTTTCAATGAATGAATAAATACTATCAAACACTACATGACATGACATGACATGACATTTTGTAATTTTCTAGGTCAACTACAAAAGCTACATAAACGTCATACCAGCTGCTTCACCATTGGCTCATCACTTCCTGTCACTCTCTTACATCACTAACTACCTCATAACATATTCTGCTGAGCTCAGGAGAAACCGTAAGCACACTTTGCTGTTGGAATACTGCAGTGTAAAAGCAATCAAGCATTCTACCTTCATTCCACAGATGTTGGTCATGACTAGGTCAATGAACGTTAATGGTTTAAATATTTCTGGTATTTATTTTGATCCATTCGAATGCGAATTAATCCTGTGACACACTGTGGTTGAACTTTGAACCCTTTCTTTAATATTAAGTGAATAATAATAAAACACTTTCTAGAGTCTATTGACTATTATTTATTGGCATAAATAAGAGATCAGAAAGGTCTGTCCACTGATAAAAGTGCTTGTGAAAGAAAATGCCTATGAGGGAATATGTACAAAACAACTAATACAGTAAAAAAATAAACACACACAAAAAATAGCCGCCAAATCTTGCAGAGCAGTGGGCTGCTGCGTACGGACACGCCGCCATCTTGTATTTATACATAAATTGCAGAAATCGTATTGTGACCACTCACCACTTTATAAATTAGGCTAGTTTAATAAGTTATTAATTCTATAGTTTAATGTTATTATTCTTTATTATTGCTGTAGCAAGATTCAAATGTATTTCTAAGCTTCGCATCAATGAGGAACAACATGGAGCATTTACAGTATGCTATAATGTAAGTGTACATTATTCTAAATTCGTCCCTATCATGCCTCACCTGTGATACGCTGCATCTGTCTTTTTAACAAACTAAAAAACCAGAAAAAGTAAGCAAAGTTAAGACCAACATAATTCTCGTCTTTCTCCAGTTAGCTACTAAACAAAACCCAAAGTACAAGACTTTTTAATAAGATCGCCGAGTCACGTGAATTGTGGTTGTTCTGTGATATTGTTGCACTTATGGTGACCATGTATACCTCGTGAAAAGCAGTAGGCGTGTCATATGCAAATTTCACACCTATATAATATTTGGATACAATTGCCAAAGTTAGAGGGACTAAAAGACACATCAAAGTTTTGTCCCTGTGTAATAAGAAGTCTACGTTTTTTTTGTTTTAATATTTTTGTTGATTTTTTCCAATTTTTCACAATATAATCACATTGAACAAACCCCCAACCTTCACCAACAAATCCCTAGATTTCATGCTGTCCATTAATTCAGATAGGAATTACAGGTCTTTATATGCAAAAATAAATAACAAAATAATAATAATAATAATAATAATAATAATAATCAAAAAGAAATAAAGATAAAAGATAAGAGATATGAATAAAAATTTTAAATAATAATAAGCCTAATCAATAATAGGCCATTATTTAAAATGGTCAATATATTCAATGAAAGAGCGTCACATCTATATGTTTTTAAATGAGTTCAGAGTCTGCTAGCTGCTTTGCTAATTTAGAGTAAATAATAGCTAAACATGATCATTGGCAATCTTTTTAGAAACACTTTTGGTAGCACTTTTCAGCTAGATTAATTTTGTAAAAATATACTAAATAAGCAAATTGGATTTGTTAATTTACATTTACAGCATTTAGCAGACGCCCTTATCCAGAGCGACTTACATTTTATCTCATTTTTATACAACTGAGCAATTGAGGGTTAAGGGCCTTGCTCAGGGGCCCGGCAGCGGCAGCTTGGTGGACGCAGGAATCGGACTCATTACTTTCCGAATGGTAGCTCAACACCTTAAACACTAGGCTACCACATCCCGTTAATCCGTTTTAGTATCTTGGGTATATTTGGAAAAATGTATTTATTACAACATGTAGTAGGTAGTGTTAAAGAAAAGTAGGGATTTAAAACTTATTAAAGCTTTGTACTTCTTCATACACATTTCTCAAACTCATTCCAGTCCTTTCAAGCCTGTTTATTTCCCAGGAGCACAGTGTACTGCTACCACCAGAGAACGCCTTCTTCTTTAGAGCACTTTGTCAAATTATTGGTTAGGAAACAGCTCTTAAGATCTTGTTGGACTGAAGTTCTGCAAGGTAATAAATGGAGTTTTCATGTGGGACCATTATGGCTGATGTGTTGAAATGTCTGATCTAATAAATCCAAGGAACAGTCAGTACAGCAAGAACCATAAGCGTAATGGGTGAGAAGAGTGTTTTTTATGAACCGAACAGATTAAAAGTAGTAGAAAAGGTGAATGAAGGTTTAGAAACCTAAGCTGGGAAATCAGTGGAGGTGTGTTGACTGGAACATTGATTAATGGGCAGAGTCACGTCAAGTCAAGTTTAGACAAGTCAATACTTTCTCCCATTGTGTCAGCATCTGTTTTTAGTGCTTTGTTCATGCAAGAGTAGGCTTCTAATTGTTTGAACGGACAGAGACACCTATTAAGGAACGGATCTGAAGATGGGGTTTCAAATGTAGATTTGTTCCTTCATTGTTACAATCTGACAAAATCTGAGCAGTTAGTAATAATGTGTGGTCTGGGGGATGTGGTAGCTTAGTGGTTAAAGGTGCCCTTCCACACAAAACCGTTTTTACTTGTATTTTTTGATGTGTGTTAGGTCCATATGTGTTTGTGTTGTGTCGGGAATGTGAAAATGAACTGCTACCTCCCCAGTCAGTTCTAGCCACTTAAAAGAAATAAGCGGAGAAATCAGGTCAGTTAGAAAAGCTGCTCAGTGTGACGTAGAAATGATCGAGCTCATTACTATTCATGAGCTCTCCCACTTGAGACCGTGCCCCCAGAATTCGTGTAGCTCAGTGAGTTTCCTATACAGCAAGGATAGCTGAACGTCAATATACCTGAAGAAGCCATTCTGACGCAATTCCAGGTGATTGTAAACAAAGTTCCTCTAGCCTAGGCTACTTATTGTGCTGTTTGAATGAATAGTCACGCTCTCATATCCTAGCGGTTAGCCAATCGGAGCCAAGCAGCATAGCTCATTGAGTATTAATGAGAACTGGCACAAATTGAGCTGAGTCTTCCTGCAGGCTTTCTATACCACACTAGAATGGCTTGAAACAAGGTAACCAAGGCATTCTTTCCACAAAAAAAAATGTTAGAGTCCATGGTAAATGTCAGACATTACCACAAAAGTAATGAAATACGTGTGGCAGGGCATCTTTAAGGTGTTGAACTACGATCTGCTGGACTCCTTAATTGCTCAGTTATATATAATGAGCTGTATTGTAAGTCGCTCTTTAAACGTTATTGACTCAATTATGTTTCCTTTTCATGTACATTTATTTGCCTCTAACAGAGCAAAGCAGGCTATACCTATGCTTAGGTTACTGTGTATTTGTTACTAAGGCTTAGATTGCTTAAGAAATTGGTTACAAACTTCCAGTAATTTATACACATCCATATTACATCTTTATTGCCGAAGTCTCAAGCTAATAGCAAATATAGATGAACCCTAAGACCATTGAGACTCTAAAAAAAAAAAAAAACCCATACTAAAAGAACAAATGTAAAACCTAGTAAGTGGTGCTTGTTCTTTAAGGCTGCTATGTTGATGGTGAACTTGTGCACATTTAGGTGTGGGTGTGTCATATGCAGATTACATTATGCCCCGCTCATTATGACATCTCAATAAATGTTGTTCTTAAAATATTGAGCTACCACATGTATAAACGAATGAATCTAAGCCACAGACTTAATAAACATGTCTAGTTTTTATGCCACTTTGAATCTGAATTAAATTTTCCAAATGCAACAAATGTTCGAGAGACTAAAAGCTGTAAAACATGTTCAGAGTATAAGTTATGTGGTAGATAGTCTTTTTTTTTGTGGTATTTGGCAGAACCCTCTTATCCAGAGAGACTTATAGAAGTGACAGGAAATTTATCTCATTTATACAACTGAGCAGTTAAGGGTAAAGTACCTTCACTCACAGGCCCAGCAGTGGCAGCTTGGCAGTGCTATCAGTAGTCCAAAGTGTTTACCACTGAGCTACAAATCGCTTTGTTGACACACAGGTCACTAGGGGGTGTCCGTCATTTTGTGGGTCAATCAATAGATAGATTTTCAGTCCGACGTTAGTAGTTTACTGTTTTGTCGTTGAACATTCGTGATGCCCAAAGTTTTGGGTATATTGGGTAGATATTCAGTAGATCAGCATTATAATGGACTGATGATAAACATAAATAAACAAAATTCCAAGCTATAATACACACAATTTAACATATATACACTGAACTGTTACAAAGTGAGCTAAACCATTATAGGAATATTCAGAATTTCTACAACATGGAGAAAATCTTTAGAAGCCACAACAACATGATTGATTCTTTCTTTAAACAAGGTAGTAGATGGAGTCCTGAACATTTCAGGACTCTACTGGACAAATACTAAAAGAGCAAATTTTCCAAGCAAAATGGGAACGTCCCTGAAGTAGCTATTGTTCTGTAATGTCATCTCACTGATGGTGGCTGATTGTGTCGTGAAAGTTTTGGGTGTGTCTTATGCAGATATTACTTTCTTTCTTTCTTACGTCCTTTCTTTTAAACTTTTCATTTCTGTGATTAGCATCAGCACTGAGTCGAGATGAGCAAAAGTAAAAATTTGTCTGACTTCTTCTGTAATTTCCCCACAACCTTTTAACGTTAAGTCATAGGCTACTCTGTAAGGAGCTCAAACCACAAGTTTTTCTACAGACCGAACGTTGAACCATTGTTCACTACTGAATAAAAAGACCACAGATGGTAAATAAGCTTGTCGTCATTAGAAATTGTCTAAACTGATTAACTCAAGACAATTTAGTGTTAGTGTTTGGGCACAATGATTTTAGATATTTCACAGCTGTTTCCATATGTTTGACATCATGCCCCATTTTTACAAGAAACCATTAAATGTGCCCTTCACCACCCCTTCTGTTGCTCTCTGGCCATCCTTAAAAATATTCTTGTTTGCTGTAACCCGACCGACCCTGTCAATTTAGGACAGACTCAATTTTTATTTATTTTTTTTGCTTTAAGACCAACCGACTTGTAAGTTTGCGTTAAGACCGACCTTTTTTTTTTACTCTTTAAACAACTAATACAAAAGCAATAAAATAATATTAACGGGTCCGGGCGCCATAATACATCTAAATAATTAATCAAAACAGCTCAACACCGCTTTAACTTGGCATGAAGTTCTGGAAAAACTGTGCCCAGCATCAAAATAAGGTTTGCAATGATGCGCCCGAAGGCACGGGTTGAAGACCCAGTCAGTGACATCACAATATGCTAATTTGTTTAAAGTCATACCTACGTAATCACCATCACCAAAATTATACTTTTTTTTTTTACATTCAAACTTGAAAAAAAAAATATAGACCTACCTACTGACCCTTTTTGTTTTTACTGTTACTGCAAACCAAATTATTTTTAAGGATGACCTCATTGTCTTCTCTGTCGTCTGGGGAGTTCATAGTCGTCAGCTGCCATTGTGTTGTGCACTACAGCCTTGGCCTCCACTCAGCCTTGATGCTGCATTTTTCTGTTTATCAGCAACTTTCAAACAATATAGCTTGGATCTACTTAGTTTCGATAACTACTACATGAGGGCCAATCTTGTTTATGAAGCTTGTACAAGTCGTAAAGCTTAATCTGCGCAGACCAACATGCTTCCAAGGCTGGAACAAAAAAAAAAATCTTGCCGTAGAGATGACCTATTACAGACATTTAATCTTAACCACTTTTAAGACTATGCAACTATCTAAGAAACAATCAGATCAACTAAGCTACAATCAGTGCATTAAAGCATGACACATTTATAAAAGATAACAAAAAAAACCCTCCTTAACAGCTCAAAAGCCATAACTGTAATCTGTCTATGTAGCTTGTGTGAGTCGTAGCGCCTCATCTAACAGGACAATAATCTTATAGCTTGCTGTACATTTTAGCTAAAATGCTTCTGAGCATTTAAAAATTGCTGCTTTCAAAGCTTTTAAGACTACAAACAGCATGAAGGATTGAGCTGCAAAAGAAAATAGATCTGTCATTAAACCAGATAAGAGATGGGGTCCTGACATTACAGGACCCTACTGGACAAATACTAAAAGAGCAAATTTTCCTGTTTGCATGATGGTCTCGGTGAATTAGGGTTTGTTCTGTAATGTTACCTCACTTATGGTGAGCGAGCACAGGCGTGGTTCGTAGGTTGTGGGCGTGTCTTAATTAATCCTTGTCAAATCATATCTTTGTTGTATTTCCTGTGTGTCCTTGTAATTTTTTTCTGAAGCATCTTTACCTTAAGGAAGTCGAATAGAGCTGTCCTGGTAGCTTTTTATGTAAAATCTAATCAAGTATAAACTTTATTAAACTAACAGGTTCACGCTTGAAACCTAATCACAAATACTAACAGGAACAGCTCAAACAGAACAGTGTTTTTATGAATGACTATCATTTTTTTGTTAATTAAATGACATTCTTACCGTAGGCTCTTCAAAATCTATTCGCAGAATTTGGATAGCTTTTAAATATCCATCATTAGGCTCAATTTGGGGCTTAAAAAATACAACTGGACAATAAAAATCTTTCAAACTCATTATGTAAATGCTAGTTATCCTGCAACTTTGCTATGTTGACGGTGACTATGTGAGTTACGTTGTTAAACTAAGCAATATATTAGTTTTCCTTTTTTATTTTATTTTTAAAAGATTATGGTGCAATTTGGGCCAAACGTGTGGCATAGTTTTGTTTTTTCTTTTTAAAAGATTGATACTGTATACAAAGGACAATAAAGGACATCCATGTTAAATGCAGTTTGAAACACAAATGCCCGTGGCATTGTTTTTATAATTAACCTTGTCTGCGACCTCGGCCATTTGTGTCCGTTGGTAATACAGGGGATTATTTGCATTGCTAAAGATGTATTGTTCAGTGGTGGCCCATTCACGCTGATGGATGGGGTGTAAACATGCTAGAAAAAAATATGGTAATCAAAATGTAATAAAATTCTCCAAACGGACCTGTTTTGTATCAGTAAAATTAAAAATTAATAAAATTCTGAACTGTGCTGTTAAACAATACTAAACTCTAATCTATTAGAAATAGATTCGTAGTTGATATAATTAAAATATTTGAACCTTTCATCCTACATTTAGCCTTAATGAAAAACTAGATCTCAGTCTCCATCAGTGAAATAAATTTATTTCTCTCCTATTATAAAGCCCTGAGTGAAGTATGAATTGTTCTGAGGTTACTTCATTGATGCTGAAGTTTGTAGGCATGTCATATGCAAATTACAACCTTCACCGTTATCAAAAGCATAGGCGATGACTCATGCCGTTTTTGTATTTGTTCTATACCGCTGTCATTTTTGTGTCAGCTTCTGTTTCCGCTCATAGAGAACATGTCAGCTTGTCAAGTTGTGCTTCTGATCGAAAATAAACTTCGACGCACAAAAGGAAAAAAACAAACTTGACTGCGTTTAAGTCATGCGCAATCTTGGCAGCTCTGTTTTATGCACAAGGCGAAGGCGTTAAGACAAGGCTTAACGAAACACTCTCCGTCTCACGTACTAATAATACCATAATCGTGAGTCTATGCTGCACATAAAACTCTTCTTACGGTCAGAGTTCTTTAGAGACTTTGACTGTTATAGAAAAAGCATTAAGCTGTAGGAGAAAGCTAGGGTTATTGGAACAAATGCTAGAATAATAAGGTCCTTTTGTGTTTGTTTTTAATACAATGTTGTGGTTGGGGATCTGAATTATCACAGGATAAAAGATCTTATTGAAATAGGATTTGCTCTACAAAGGAACCTCAGTGATGAATTTGGTTGTGGGTTTGTCACATGACTCATTATTGTTTGAAAGTCAATGCAGATGACCTACAGATGACCCGCAGCATCTTTTTGTACTTGTCATCTACCATATACCTCCACAGCAATGTGGGTGGTATCATATGCAGCCTCAGCTACTGTCATGGTCCTAAGACTTAAAGAAAACAATACCCCTTAAAAAAACAATGGTACGTAGAAAGCATGCCCATTTGAAACTCTGTGTTGCTTTAACCAAGGGTTGTTCTGGATAAACACAGAAATCTTCCAACAAGATAAAAGTCTCATTGATGTGCCAATTCTTCTACAACGTACACAGTAATAATAATGACAACGTCATCATGAGTTAAGAAGTGGGTGTGTCAGATTTAATGAGCCTTCATTATCACTATCAAAGCCATTACTTTACTATAGATGATGGCATGTTATTTTTGGGAGACATCATTGTTATTTTCTCAGTCAGATGTTTGATACGCCTGTACACTTGTTTATTCACGTTATTATGTAACACCCAAGCAGCCCTTCTTTTTTCAGTCTTTAGTTATGCAAGTTTTAGTGAGTTTCAGGTTTAGAAAACACTATTGTAGCCTGAGATTCTTGACCCTGGGTTAAACCACAGTGCTTTCTAAGATACTTTCTTTTTTAACGCAGTATAAATGTTAGTTTTGCAAAGGAACATCCAAGAAGCTTCAAAAATGAAATTTTAAAGATTTCAAGCAGGGCCAATAAAGAAAAGTGATCTGTCTTTAAACCAAGCAAGAGATGGGGTCCTGAGCAATACAGGACCCTACTGGACAAATACTAAAAGAGCAAATTTTCCTGATGAAACAACGGTCTCAGTGAAGTATGCATTGTTCTGAAACGTTACCTCACTGATGGTGAGGGAGCACATGGATGTGGGCGTGTCATATGCAAATTTAACAAGGCATTTCAATTTTTCTTCTGCCACAAAAATGACTTTTATCATAAAACTAAATAATATTTCATGGCTGTGCATGACATGTTTAATATATTAGTAAGTACAAAAAGTGCATTAAATAGAAGCAATCTTGGGAGCAAAAGCTGTAACAGTAATCTGTCTATGTGGCTTGTGTGAGCCATAAAGTCTTATTTATACAGACCGATATCCTTCTAAGGATAGAAGTAAATAAGCTTACTATGTGGTTCATCAAAAATGCTTTCAAGCATTGAAAATTAGTTGTTTTGAATGTTTTAAGACTATGAACAGCAAGAAAGGAAAACCCTTTAAAAAAAAACTTTGTCAGAGCAAATAAAGAAAGGTGATCTATCTTTAAACCAGGTATGAGATGGGGTCCTGAACATTACAGGACCCTACTGGACAAATACTAAAAGAGCAAATTTTCCTGATGAAATAACGGTCTGAGTGAAGTACGGATTGTTCTGAAAGGTTACCTCACTGATGGTGAGGGAGCACACGGATGTGGGCGTGTCACATACAAGGCATTTCAATCTTCCTTCTTTGTTGTATTTGCTGTAGGTCCTTGTAATTTTCAACTGAATAATCTATAGCCTAAGAAATTTATATTGAATGAGTGAAAGTCATTAAATCATTCTTTAAGACTTTAAATAAAAGATTCCTGTCTGTTAAACATCACATTTGAAATCTAATCACAAATTCTGGACCCACAGCAGGGACAAATCTAACAGAACTACATTGTTATAAATAACCATTTCACCATTGTTTTGTTCAAACAAGAAGACATTTTTACCACAGCTTTGTGTTGAGTTTAGTAAACACTTTTTGTCTCTTTAACATGTTATACCAGCAATTATAAAAACTGTATTGTTTAGACCAGAGATACCTTTTAGTATAAGTTAAAATTATACAGCAAAAGTAAACAACAATTACAGGTACCAAAGTGAATAGGAGAGAAAACATAAATTTGTATAATTGTTGCGTAAATACCAGAACAAGTGCTATAACTTTAGCAGCTTGCTGTATAAAATTTTTTTTTTTACAAAAGTTTCTTACAACGTTAACCCCTTGTATAGGTGGTGATTTTTCTACCAGGTTGTTGCGTTGATGGTGACCTGGTGTGTCACATGTACATTTTTCAAGCCCCGCCCCTCCAAAAAAGTGTGTAACAGGAAAGGTATGTCATTATGAAAGAACAAACTTCATATGTAGAATTACTATTTTAAATGATCTATAGTGTAGGTTTTTAGGTGATTTTGATCTTAGTTTTGTAGAAGGATTTCAGAGCAAATAAGAAAATTGAAGAGATCTGTTTTTAAACCAAGTAAGAGATGGGGTCCTGAGCAATACAGGACCCTACTGGACAAATACTAAAAGAGCAAATTTTCCTGATGAAATAACGGCCTCAGTGAAGTATGGATTGTTCCGAAACGTTACCTCACTGATGGTGAGGGAGCACATGGATGTGGGCGTGTCATATGCAAATTTCACAAGGCATTTAGAGCCCCGCCCACATAAATGTGTATAACAGGAATAGTACTTTTATGAAATGACAACTTACATATGTAGAGGTACTATTTTAAAGATCCATAGTGTACATTCCTAGGTGATTTTCTTTCCAGAATTTTCCCCCAATTTTCTAATAAATGTCTAAATATCTTCTAACTTTATTTCTTAACAAAAATATCCACATGACCAGGCTCCAAATGTTTTAGTTTATTTGAGTTTAGATTTGTGTCGAGTCTTTTTCAGTAACCACTTAACACCCAGGATGAGACGCCAGTTCATATCACTGTTGTGTCTTGTTGTGTTTGTTCTGTGCAAATGTACAAGTATATCTGATCTGTTTTGTTTTGGTTACAGTTAGAAGAGGCGAGTAATGTTAGGTTAGGTCTAGGATTTTGAACTCATTTGTAAATTGTAAGGAATTGTAATTTGTTTTCCACAAAAGTAAGGTTTTGGCTTCTTGTGTGTGTTTATTTATATATTTATTTATTTTTAATTTTTGCTGTTGTTGCTGAAATCGACATGAATTTTTATTTTATTTTTTTACCCTATGTCTGAATTAAGCTCTAATTCACATTGTTTGGACTATAAAACCACTGTGAAGCTCTTTATTATAGATTTTCTTAGTGGTGATGCTTGGCACCATGAGCCTCAGATGGAGGCATGTCCTGACACCCTGGAGAGGATGTAGGAAGTGTTAAAAGAGGAAACGTGACACACTCCCTCTCCCACCTTCCATATGCGCTCTATGGTGACATCACTGACATCACCATCAGTACTGGGGTTTAATCATAGTCTTTATGCGATTTGTGTAAAAAGATAATGACAGTCTTTCTCTCTCTCTCTCTCTCTCTCTCTCTCTCTCTCTCTCTCTCTCTCTCTCTCTCTCTCTCTCTCTCTCTCTGTCACACACACACACACTTTTCTGTACCACCCCTTTTCCTTTCCTGAATGATCCTGTTGACATCTGTTTTACATCTCACACACACACACACACACACACACACACACACACACACACACACACACACACACACACACACACTCCCTCATGGCATCCAGACCCATGCCAATCCACACCGTCACATGCTACAGTGTAGTTATAAGGTGCACTAGAAGTAATAGCACCCCAAAATATATAACATTATAATGCATATTGAGAACTTTCTTTGTATTTTGTAAAGATACTAAAATACTGTTCACTTGAGCATTAACTAATATATCTGTATTTTATTTAATAGAGTCACACATCACTGCCTGTTTGTACTTTTCCTAACATTTTAAGCAGAATTTCCCTTTTTCTGCAGTTTAGAGATCTGTATTTTTGGCGATCTTTAGAGTTTTTAAATTGTTTACAGTCTTGGTACCAGAATACGTTTCTTAGTGCTCTGGGCTTCTAACCATCATCTCCGAGAAGACAGGACATTTTAAAACATGTATAAATTTTTGATGAGCTTGTATTAATGCAGTGAACTGGAGTACATTTCTACTGCTTATTGCTGCGCTTTGAGCATTTGTTGATGGTACGTCCTTCAACAGAGCCTTATATACGTATGTCTTAAAATAAAACGCACCTTTGGATTTTTTAAATTCTTACATTTTAATATACTATTTGAAAGAATATTTGATACTAATGACCCTGCTGTCATATTAATACATATGTTTGTATTGACTGTTGTTCAGAGCTCAACGTTCTATGTTTTTTCTTCAAAGTGCACAGTTTTTGTTTGCGGCGCCGTCGATCGATGTGCAGTCATGGATGATTATTTCTAAGAAAATATCAAAACTTTCCCTAGTCACAGTCTGACTCATCTCCATGATATGAGAGGAAGAATTAAGGGACAAGACTGGGCTCTATAAAGCTCATGACACACACTGAAAGTATCTGTGGTTTAAAGCAGATAAACTGACCTGACCTTTTTTTTTTTAGCCGGAATACATTTCCAATTAGCTAATGATGGCATCTTATTTTTTTCTAACTAAGGTGATTATGGAGATAACTGTAAACCTATTGGGTTTTTTGAGTACATTCATTTCATGATCATTTGTGTCCGTTCCTAAACGTTTGCTGAGATGTGGAATTAATCATCTGGTTTAGCTGAATAAAAAGGCTTTTCGCAGGGAATAGGGTCTAATAGCTGTGAAATCTTATTGACAGACATGACACAAATCTTGTACGTAAGAGTAAACTTGGTTATGTACAGTATGTAAGTAACGATTCGCTCCCCATCACTGTTTAACTCAATTCGCCAAGCTAGCTTAATGATTTTCAATTCAGTTTGAGTCTCAGGATATTTCTCTACAAAATTTGAATAAAAAAAATCACTGAAACGATTCATTTTTTATTTCGGAATCATAAACAGTGTAAAACAATGTGCTTTCCTGTCAGTACAAAACTAAATGAATATATGAGCAATTTAATTATTGTTCAAAATAATATAACAAACAATCAAATATAATAAATAATGATACATAAAAATATAATAAGTTAAAAAAACAATCATTTGAAATATCATTTATAAATATATTTTTGAGATTTGGAGAAAATGTAGTTTGTAAATAATAATACATAATTCAATTCATACATAAAAAACAATAATACATAATTCAATTCATACATAAAAAACAATAATACATAATTCAATTCATACATAAAAAACAATAATACATAATTCAATTCATACATAAAAAACAATGATACATAATTCAATTCATACATAAAAAAACAATTCAATTACAGAACATAAGAAATATATTGGGAACAGTGCAAAAAGTTTAACGATATACATTAAGATTAATATTAGACTTCTATTTAAATGTGTTTGTATTTATTCCCGATGAACAAGCCTGAGGTGACTGAGGCAAACGTGGTGACGAAAAACGCACCTAGATGGAAGACGAAGAAACTTTGAGAGGAACCAGGAGCAAAAGAAAACCTCATTGAAAAAATCCTCAAAAAAAATGTAGGGATGTGGTAGCTTAGTGGTTAAGGTGTTTTATTGCCGGTCGAAGGTTGTGAGTTCATGTGAGTTCCATGAAGTCACTACTGTTATACTATCCTTAGTTCTCAGTTGCTTGTTTGTATAACATGAGATTAAATCTAAGTTGTTCCGGGTAAAGGCATCTGCCATATGCTGTAAATGTGTAAAGCAACATAAACGCCGTAACTGCACAGGTTCTGTTCCACATAGTTTTGCTCTTAGTCATGATGTTCCGTACTGACCCTGTTGTCTTCTTGTCGGTATCTAGAGGGGCTCGGACTATGTTTAGACTCGTCTGCACACTCTCCATTGGGCTTGTCTAATTCCACACATTCCTGACCTACATTCTAAACTCAGCTCCAAAACTTGGTCATCTTTTAGTTTCTTCCTACAAATATACATTTTTCACTTTAGTCTCAATGCAAGCTAGACTTCAGTCTCTTCTAACACCTAAAAAAAACTTCTGCACCGACTGCCGAATATCGAACCGTGGCATCAGCCATGTTCAGAAACACTCCTCTTACACGGTTCCTCTGGTTACTACTGGATCATCTCAAATGGTTCAAAGCTGTCTCAAAGTTCTCCGGTGACAAAATTCTGCTGGTTGCAACAAATAAATGACAATGTGGGGTGTGTGTAGCTTAGTGGCATTCACTAAATTCCAGGGGTTTCGTTACCACGACGTAAAGTGGGCGTGGTTTACGGAGGTCTTGGAAAACGCCCTCTTTCAAAAAAAAAAAGAGCATACCTACGATGGATAATTAAGGACAAAACAGTCATACAGGTAGATTTTATATTTTATATCTATTATACGTTATTATCTTACAGTTTTCGAAAACAAATAAACAACCAAAAACTACGGTTAGGGTTAGATTATCAAATAGGCCACACCTACCCGATGACGCAATATCTGTTATGCTGTTCTGAAATCCCTGGAAATATGTGCATCCAGTAGCTTAGTGGTTGAGGTGTTGGGCTAATGATTGGAAGGTTGTGAGTTCAAATCACAGGTCCACCAGGCTGCCACTGCTGGGCCCCTGAGTAAGGCCCTTATACATTTTTTTGTCTGCCAAATGTCAGGCTTCTTAGATGGAAACTTTCTGTCATAAAGTGTATATTCTTAGAGGGAAATCATTTCTGTTCTGTAAATAATGTGACGTTGCACAACTGTCTAATAGGAAGTAGTAGTAATAGCAGTAGCAGAGATATTTAATGTAATTCGACTAGTCTTTTTATATAATATCTACTTTTTTTTCTTTTTAACATTTAATACAACAATAGCGATTGAAAAAATGGTTCGGCTCAGTTTTATTACAACTTCATCAGAACTAGAACCAACAGTTTATATATAGAAAAACACATTTTAGTCTGATTTTATTTGTTTGTTTATTTATCTATATGTTAGATTATAAGCCTCTCATCCTTCTTTGTAGTATTATAGCATCCTCATAGCCTGTGTTATTAATTGTGTTGTTTTATCTGTTGTGTAGCTTTATGCCAGTATATACAAGCTTCTAAATTCAAAGATGATGCCCAAGGAAAGGCGAGTGCACGTGAAGGTAATCCCCCCCCCACCTTACAGCAAACTTTCTTTCTCCCTCGCTTCCATCTAAGACGATGCTGCTGTTCCTGCCCAGGAATGATTCTGCTTGTGCCCTATAACCTTTTGCGTTTAAACTCACGCACACGCACAAGATTTCTGCATCGCGGCGAAGGGATTTATGAGACGATCACTCTTCTCCTTTATCGCATTCATCTGGCTGCCCCTTTTCCCCTTTTTTCGCTTACAAAGACAACAGGTTGACAAGATGATTTGTCTTATTCTCACTCTCACTGCTGACCTGTTAGACTTTCACTGCTGGTCTTCACTTCCTGTCATACCGATTTGGTGTCAGAGGCTCTGGCGCCTGCTTTTGGTCCTGTCGCGTGCCAACTGTACTGCTTTTTCACTCTGAATGAGGTTGTTGTGCCATGTCACTTCTGCTTCACTTTGCATTTCGACTGATCCATTGATCACGTTCTTTTGTCAATTCATTAAGACAGGGTGCTTCTGTTCTGCTTTCTTTTTCAGCAGTTCATCTAAAAGAACGCTTAGTCTGGCCAAAATGTCTAAAGCAATAGATATTTTGTGAATGGAGATCTGTATTTATTTATTTATCTATCTATTTATTTATTTATTTATTTATTTTTACAAAATTCGGTTCTAACCCAAAACGACAGAGACATAAGGATTTAGGGTTAAAACTGAATTCTGTAAGATCTCCAGGAACAAGATGGTGCTCTAGATGGTAGCTGCATGAATAAATGTTTTATACAATGTTCAGGATTAACTGTCTTAACTTTCTCTATTTGTTTTTTTGGCCAAGAATGCATAGAGGTAACCGCTTCCTTAAAAACAACATTACTACTTAAGACGGTGCATTTCCTGTGGTTAGAGATCTTGTGCTTCTGTACTTCCTCTTCTTCTAATTTCTTCCTCTTTCACGTTTCTCTGTCTGTCTCTTTGCTACCAGGTGAGAATTTTGAGCAGAGTCCACTGCGGAGAACGTTCAAATCCAAAGTTCTAGCTCATTACCCCGAGAATGTGGAGTGGAGTCCATTCGACCAGGACGCAGTGGGAATGGTGAGTAAATCAGTTTATTTGTGTGTGAAATCATAAGCACAACGGCATCAAAGTCAACGTTGTGTGATATTGAAACATACATGTCTGTGTCCCGCAGCTCTGCATGCCCAAGGGCCTGTGTTTCCGCACTCAGGCAGACTTACGCGAGCCTCAATTCCATTCATTCATCATCACCCGTGAGGATGGCTCACGCACCTACGGCTTCGCACTCACCTTCTTTGAGGAAGTGACCAGCAGGCAGATCTGCAGTGCCATGCAGACGCTCTACCACATGCACAATGCCGAGCAGCAGCACGATGCCCAGCCGCGCCTGCAGCGTTTCGACTCCTACGACATCGGCCGCGACACCCTATTTGTGTCCAAATGCATCTGCCTCATGGCTCCCATGGCCTTCGTGCAGGCCAGTCGCAAAATCCTCGAGCAGCTGCACCAGGCCGTGACGTCTGCACAGCCTCCACCGCTGCCACTCGACAGCTACGTGTACAACATCCTGTACGAGGTGCCGCTGCCACCCGCTGGCCGTTCGCTCAAATTCTCAGGCGTCTATGGGCCAGTGGTGTGTCAGCGACCCAGTTCTGCCGAGCTGCCCCTCTTTGACTTCCCCATACGGGACGTTATCGAGTTGCTCGGCGTCGAGAACGTGCTGCAGCTGTTCACCTGCGCTCTGCTCGAGATCCAGATCCTGCTCTACTCACAACGTAAGTCTAATTTTTAGCCCAGTTCAGGGTTACTAGTTAACACCGATCGAATATAATTGGGAAGATCTGCAGGAAAACGAATCTGAAATATTAATTGTGATGCTCACTCATAAATCTGGAGAAACAAATAAACTGGAAGCCCAAGTTTGAGCACACACTTAAAAGAGCACTAGTTTATTATGTTCAATTCAGTTTAATTCAAGTTTATTTGTATAGCGCTTTTTACAATGGACATTGTCTCAAAGCAGCTTTACAGAACATAAACATAGAACAGAAGGTAAACATAAGGAGAAAAGTATGTTGGGACATTTAATTGTCCGAACATTCTGAATTATTTCCTACAGTCATGCTGTTGGTGGCTATGTGGTAAAAGTTTACTCACTAAGACCTAAGAATAGGTAAACGATAACTAGGTCAGATCCTATAATGTCAGAGCACATGAATAACGATTCTACTAGATAGCAGAGACAGAGTGTTGTCAGTTTCCTGTGAAAATAATGAAACACATTACTAAGCCCTGTGTTGAATTTTAGGATCGGAATAACTATGATTTTGTGAACAACACATACAGATCATAATTAAACAGAATGGCAGTCTCTCGTCATGCCCTCCTCTTAGCTCAGCGCGAGGGGGCTGATGTAAGGTGAGTTAAAACTCATGAGCTAACGGTGTACTTCGAGCAGAACTTATGCCTACACTTACGTCTACACTTATTCCTACACCAACAATCTACGATGAGCACTATGAAGTAAGCGCCACACATCATAGTTGGGATGTTTGCCCTTAACTAATCGTGCCGTATTACCGTGTAAATTCAACCTGGTCAAATTCACACAAAAAATGTGCTTTTAGTTACAGAGCCACTACTGCATACAGCCCATGTAGAATAAGGCATGTCTCTGCCGATGAATGAAAATCATACCAGAAATTCGTACTGAAATGCTGCTTAGAGGATTCATCTATCCATGATTCGATTCTCTACACCTGTTATTTTACTGGGTCATAGGGAACCTGGTGCCTATCCAAGAAGATATGTGGCACAAGGCAGGATTCACCCTGGACGAGATGTCCGTCCATCACAGGGAACGATCATAAATACACTCAAACACCCATTCGTACACTAAAGACAATTTAGAGATGCTTCTCAGTCTACACTGGATGTTTTTGGACTTGGGAAGGAAACCGGAATACCCGGAGAACACCCAGGGATATACACACACATGGGAAAGGGAATATGTAAGCTCACAGATGCCCACAATTGGTTAAAGCTGCTGTGATTTGCAAGAGTGAAAATATATGGTATCCTTCCTGTTCATCCATTTAACCAATTTTGTACTTTTGGCTCTCGAACATTGTCATTAGAACCCGATGGGAAAATAAAGGACCCCATCAAATATTTGAAGCACTAAACAGATACGGACTGTGTTACAACCCTACTATAAATTCCCACACGGATCTTCTAACTTCATATTTTGTGCTCCCTGTACTTGAATATTACTTTGTAATGTAATATTACTTTATGAAATCGACTTGAGCGTCATAAGCTTTTGTTTGGCTCAGCTGTCATGTTACATTCTTCAGACGTTTGTTTCTTGCAGAACCGAAAAGCACTCGGTTAAAAAGTACAGAATTGAGCAGCAGATGTAGGGATCATATTTATTACAGAAACAGTGAAGAACAAACATTCGACAGGGGGTCCGCTCGAGTGCATCAGTGGGATGTTGCTTAGCAACCTCCCCCAGACGAGTAGGATGGTGGTGATGCAGCAGAAATAGGATTGGTTAGAAATGACATCATGCCTTTTTTTTTCCCTCTAGGAGGCACAGCAGAATGTTGAAGGGTGTGAGATTCCAGATAAAAGCATGTAATTAGACGGAAATACAAACACACACACACGTGAAGGGATGCTGCTTACGAAAAAGGAGATGGCTGCTAGTGCAGGTCTATAAATAGAAGACTAATCCATAGCCTAGATGGACAAATGACACGTGTTTATATTCGTCTGTGGTGTTGCAGTTGTCCAGCATCGAGATCAATGCACTGCTGTTTATCTCAGATTTGAAGCTTTCAGGTGAATTTATTTTTCTGTCTATTGCGGTAAAGGACCTTGTTTACCCCGAGTGCACGAGGACGAAGTGATGAATGATCTCATTAAAGCGCAACATTTCTCTAACTCACGACAGATGTGTGCTGCTGAATAGACCTATTGTTCGTCGTCAGGGTCACAATACAGCCAATAGATTAGTATTCCTGTCTCTTAGACACTAGTTCTTTCCTGGGGGAATAAATACTTTCAATGGAGCGCAAGTCCGCCAGGGAGTAAGAACCAACTGAAGTAAATATACGTCTATCCTGCCTTTCTTATCTTTTTTTGGCAGCACGTTATAGTTAGTAGGTCCTTTATTTGGAATAGTCTGTAAGTTTGGCTTTTTATTTAAGATACTGAATAAATAGAACATAATCCTCCACTTCAAAAAAAAGATATTTTAAACCTTAAATATTCTCATGGGAATTACGAACGCATTGTACTCCAGGAAAGGGTTGGAAATACAAGGGGAATTTCAGAAGGTCAACAAGCACCACTCAGCTTTAAAGACCTGCAGCTTTTAGAGGATGTCTCAAGAAGCATTAAACCATGAATTCTTTGGCTTAATTTGCTCTAAATCTTTAGTTCAGGACAAAATAAGGTGTTAAATAGTCTCCATTATTTGAACCTAATCTCTTTCCACTGTGTCTGTAGCATATGTTGCATTTACCACAGTTATCTCACATGCTACAAATACAGTAAATAGGTGGAGACTAGGTGGAAATATTCACTGACGTGTCTCCTTCACAGCAGCATCAAGCAATAACGTCTTAACTTCTGTATAATAATGCCACTCGTTATACAGTAGTGAGGTGATCTTACTCCCGTCTTTTTGTTCACGTGTCGAGCAGATTACCAGCGGCTGATGACCGTGGCGGAAAGCATCACAGCTTTAATGTTCCCATTCCAGTGGCAGCATGTCTACGTGCCCATCCTGCCTGCCTCGCTGCTGCACTTCCTGGATGCGCCCGTGCCTTACCTCATGGGCCTTCATTCTAACGGCCAGGACGACCGCACCAAGCTGGAACTGCCTCAGGAGGTCAGACTGAGATGTGTGTTTAGACACCCTAGTTTTAATACTATGTTTTGTTTTCTGTACGTAGCATTGGACAAAACTCACACCTTCATTATGGCTGTTAAGAGCTGAGATTCTTCTCCTTTACTGTGAAAACATCTTCTTACTGTACATATTTTTCAAGAAGTTCACAATTTATACTTCTCAAAGTTCTGGATTTTGGACCAGATAGGTGATTTAAACTGATCTTTTTCAAAATAGCATTCAAACAAAAGAATGCGATTCATTGCCAAATAATGAACCCAAGATTTAGTTAAAGACTCTTCTTTTAGATGTAAATATTTATCTGTGTGCCAGTTTAGCTCTTAAACCTTTGGAGTGTGTCCAACAAGCGTGGATGCTGTTATTTATAGCCATAGTACATTTCTAAGTAATTCTTTTATTAAATCTTCTAACAGTTTTTTTTTTAAAACATTAACACATTTTCATTATTTATCTATTGGTGTTATGGAAAAAAAAAGAATTTGAGTCACAGTTGACTTCATATAAAGAAAACACCAGTCGAAAACACTGCTTTTGTGGGAGATCTGTTGGAGATCGTAAAACATTTTCTTTGCTATGGAGTCAAGTCAGAACACCGTGGAGCAGACATTTACGTGATATCTCTGTTTTTAACCCTCAGGCCAATCTGTGCTTCGTCGACATCGACAACCACTTCATCGAGCTGCCTGAAGATTTGCCACAGTTTCCCAACAAGCTGGAGTTCATCCAGGAGATCTCAGAAGTACTGATGGCGTTCGGCGTGTCCCCAGAAGGAAACGTGCACTGCAGTGAAGGTCCGAGTAAGCTAAAGGGATTCCGGGCTTCCGACGTGGCTTCCGACAAACGCAACGGGAACCTGGCCGGCTCTCCACTCAACTCCTACCTACTGAGGGAGAATGAAACAATCGCACGGCTGCAGGCCTTAGTCAAGAGAACCGGAGTCAGTCTGGAGAAGGTAAGTCCAGTCTACTGAAGAATAAAGTATGACAGTTGATTTATGAATACACTCTATAGCCAAAGGTTTGTAGACAAATGACCACCACAGCCATATCTACTGTATAGTGGATGGATGGATTAAACCATGGGGTGTCGGTGAGGGTGCAGGTACTTATTCCAACCAAGCAGAAGTCACACCTGAGTCTTCTGAAGGCAAAGATTAACTGAATCATGGAATCATTGTGTGGCTTCTGCTTGATTTTAATGAAAACCTGCACCAACACCAGACCTTAGATAAGACTGGACACCGCTGGATTAAACTGGATTTGTGACGTTCACCACTGAAACAAAACAAAACAAAACAAAACAAAACAAAAAACCACCACACAGACTGGATTCCCTTCCCAAACTCCACTCGGAGAATCACGGCTGCTGTTAATGCTTAAATAATTAGCGAGTCTTTTTTGTTCATTAATATCATGCTGACACCAAGGAAAGGAATTGTTTCAGCACACTGAAAACAGCCCGATCAGCAGTTTGCAGAAAGTCTCTCGGTTCTTGTTCTTGCATGCTCAGACATTACTCAGGAAGAGGAAACCAGGTTGTTGCTGCTTGGGTTTCCATTTTCTTGACCCAGTTTTCCACTCAGTGCTACTGAGTAGGTTTGTAATATTTCTCTCAGCAATATTTACTGTTTTGCTCCCTTTTGAGCAGGATCTCAGTGGAAACACAACCCCCTTGGCTACTTGGTACAAAAAATAAACTTGGGCACTTCCTTTCCCAGGCGTTTGTGTGATACTGAGATAAGCCAAGTAGCTTTTTGACTTTGAAACCCTGCTTTGAATTTTACACCCTATATTAATGGAACATTACCGTCTCAGCCCTAATCATCTCAGGGGATTATAGGGGTTGGAATCTTAAAGTGATAGTGAAGCTTTTGGACACTTCTGATCACATGGTCCGGTCTCTGGTTCGTCTTGCAGTTGGACGTGAAAGACGATTCAGGCACCAATAAGGATGTGAAGATGCATTGTGATGAAGCGGAGCTGAAGATGCACCAGCTGAACATTCGAGTGAGGGAGGTTTTCGCCAACCGTTTCACACAGATGTTTGCAGACTATGAGGTGTTTGTCATTCAGCCCAACCAGGACAAAGAGTCCTGGTTCAGTAACCGGGACCAGATGCAGAACTTTGACAAGGTAAACATCTGCTTAATTCCTACACACTGATCAGAAGATTGAGCTTTTTTCTTGTTTTGTCCTGAATGTAAATAGAAATTCTACTGTATATGTAGGACCTGTTTCTATTTGTTGCTTAACTGCTTAAAAATCCCCCCATTTTATATATTTGATGATACATCCTATATTTTAGAGTTTATTATTTTAACCAAAAAATTACTTTCGTCTGCTCATGTGCTATGCAGAATAAATTTATTTTTTTTTTGTCGCTCTCAGGCCTCCTTCCTGTCTGACCAGCCGGAGCCCTACCTGCCCTTCCTGTCCCGCTTCCTAGAGACGCAGATGTTTGCCTCTTTTATCGACAGCAAGATCCTATATCATGACGACGAGGACAAAGAGCACACGCTGCGAGTATTTGACAGTCGTGTGGAAAAGGTGCGGCTGCTGAACGTCAGGACGCCGACGCTGCGCACCTCCATGTACCAGAAATGCACCAACATTGAAGAAGCAGGTAAGAGCAGGCACAAAAGAGAAATTCAGACACGTTTCCTAAACACGTTTTTTTTCTCTTTTGTACATTTTGCACTCATTTTTGTCTGAAACACAAAGCGGTGATGGAAAAGTGTCAAGATGTAAAGATATAATCCACAATCAATGGGCAAAATAGACAAACAGGCCCAGGTCAAAATACAGTAAATGCACCAAACTCACATATCGTCGCTGTCGGGCGGAATCCTCGTATCTCCAAAACCATTATTTTTCAGGAAATTAAAAAAACGCCGTATTTTTTTTTTTGTTATTAAACATTGTATCGTTAAAGTTGTTATTATAACTTATATTGCTATCATATACTGTTGTGTACCAACATTAACACAACATTTTCCCAAAGTCACGTTTTATCGGAGATACAAGCTTTAAGACTTGGGAGCAGGGAGATACGAGATTATGCTGTCATTGATAAGAATGGTACGGACACAGACGTCGCTGCTGCCAGCAGTGTTCAATAAAGTCTGCGGTCACGTTGAGCCTTTTGACAAGAGACAAGGCTTCAATAGTTAACCAAAGTTAATGACTGTAGTTACATACATCTTCCTAAACTCTATTTTAAAGGTTTAAGAGGTATAAGTGATGCAATACAAAACACGATAAGCTGATTAGGCAGACAGTTGAAGTGTCCAATGGAGTTAAGAGATTTGCGCTCAAGCTATTTTCAAGACTTTAGATTGGTTAATAACTTGTAAAAATAACAGACCCATGTGGGGACTGACCGATAGCATCGATATGTGAAAAAATATGAAATCGACAAAATTTGGACATAGGAGGTTTCCGCCCGACCGCGACGATATCCAGAAGGTAATTAGTAAATGAGTTCAGCAGAAAAAGCAAAATTGAGAGCACAGAACAGATTCAGTAGTTGCAGGAGTAGCAACAATTCTACGCAAAATCTGAGCAATCTGATCTCGGGATGAAAGCTGCGTCTCAATTTGCTTAATTTTACTACACATTAAAAGCCTGTACTGTTTTCGTGAGGGAAAAGTTCTTACTTTTGAGCTTGTAGCAGAAGAACCTGCGGGTACCGAGACATACGCACGTCACGTAACGGAAGAGAACCTCGTTGCCTAGTTACGTACATTGTCACTGTACACATTTCACGTTGCATTCAAGCTTTAACTTAATTTTCATTTACTGTTCTCTTCATATATTTTTCAACATTGTATTTACACGTTTCAAAATGCATCCTAACGGCCTTCGCAAATATTCCTCCTTAATCATGAGTTAAATTGTGGGTTACGATTTGAAAATCTATTCAGGATGGCTAGTAGTACAGCAAGGCTTTGCACCTGACTTAGAAGCCATGTACTTTACTGACAGTAAATAACAAAAGAGGAGCATAAGGACTGGGTGGAGGTTTCCCTCTGCTGGTGTGGAGGTGAATTGTCCCAGCTAGAAATGACAGAAATAACGTGTTGATAAAGAATTTATTTATCATTATAGTAAACGGCCAGTTTGACATTTCATTACTCATTGGGTTCGATAATTAATGTGTAAATAAACGGTATGACATTTGTCTTGCGGTTAGTGGTGAAGCGGAGGTTTCTATAACATTTACAGCAGATCATTGGCTACAAAAATACTACAAAAGTCCTGTTTAGTGTGTTGCTTTGTTAGACACGAGAAAATCTATGTGGGTCTAAAACCTGGTAGGGACATAATTACAAGATCTGATTTACTAAATAGTTTCACCAGTTATTATTCCAATTAAAATATCTA
The DNA here is from genome assembly GCF_022655615.1 of Tachysurus fulvidraco. Classification (NCBI taxonomy): domain Eukaryota; kingdom Metazoa; phylum Chordata; class Actinopteri; order Siluriformes; family Bagridae; genus Tachysurus; species Tachysurus fulvidraco. The sequence continues at coordinate 37,563,840 of NC_062519.1, forward strand.
TAAGAAGGAATGAAAGCCCTGCAGCGGCGCTTTATCGTTAGTGGCTGAAAAAGCTCACATTGTGATCTGTTTTTTTTTTTAGTTTGTCGTTCAATGGTGAAAGAAGGCGAGTAAACTAAAGCATGCAGGTTGTTTTAGGAATCATACTTATTATCATGTAACGTCATTAACCTTCACACGTCCCTCATCGGTTCTGTTTAGACAGCTGTGACTAACTAATAATCGTCTTTCTCTTTCTGAAATTCAGTTCAAAATGTTTAGCTTTAAAGAATGATTATGGATGAGATCCCAGTCTTGAGCGGTGAAAATTTTAAGGTATTATTTGATGCAAATCTGCCACATGTTTGAATAATTCATTGTATGGTGATTTATACCGATTCCACTACTCGACCGTTGTTTGTATCTTGGAAGTCATCAGACTCATTCAGCTTTAATAATAATGATTTATTAATGTTTTGTTTTTTTTATAATAATTCTCCAATATTTCACCGAACTGCACATAGATTATTCTTATTTGCATAAGATTTAATATCGATATATTGTTATTCTGATGAACATTTTGAAAACATTTTCTTTATTAATAAGTATAGTATATTATACTACCTCCCAACACAGGTTTAGACTCACGTTAATCTACGATTTCGACCTAGTAAATCAGCATCAGTGTATCTATTGACCGAGATTGGATAAGATCTGCCAAATGCATTAAAAGTTAACATAAATGTAAAAAAGCTTCTAATCTCCTCCATATTTGATCACAAGTAGATGCCGTCATCATTTTAGACGCTATTTATTAAAACAAAAATCTAGTGCTAACAGGCTGAACCCAGAATGGCATTGAGGGATTCTTGTTGCGTGGAGGTGTTGGTGTTGCGTAATGCTTACTCACAGCTTGATGTGTGGGTGAGATTTAGTGGCTTGCAGGTCCTTTTCTTTTCTCACTCTGCATGAGTCATGTAGGCTTGCAGGTGACGTAAGTGAGCAATGTAAACTCTTAGTGGGTTTTAATATGCCTTTGCCTTTGCTTGTCCTCCAGAAAAGGCCATCGAGATGAGACTGGCTAAGATCGACCACACGGCTGTGCACCCACACCTGCTGGACATGAAGATCGGACAGGGTCGCTACAAGCAGGGCTTCTTCCCCCGACTGCAGTCTGATGTGCTCGCCACCGGACCAACCAGCAACAAGTGAGACGCTTTATTATCTGGTGGCTCAAGTGGTTAAAGCTCTGGGTTGTTGATTGCAGAGTTAGGGTTCAAGCCCCAACACTGACAAGCTGCCACTGTTGGGCCCTTAAGCAAGACCCTCTCTTCTCCAGTGAATTACTGAATTATGGCCGACCCTGCGCTCTGACCCCAACCTCCAAAAATTTGGCATATGTGAAGAAAGAATTTCACTGTGCTATAAATATACAGGGCTTAAATAAAGGGCTGCTTCTATAATATCTGTGATGCTCCTGCCGTATGTTGTTTCCCATATACTGGGAAATATCATGTTTTGAGCATGTTAATGAATATGTTTGTATATTTGTTGTGTAATGCAGTTCATTCTTCTGATGTTACATAAGAAAGGGATCATGAAATATATAATAATAATAATAATAATAATAATAATAATAATAATAATAATAATAATAATAATAATAATTCTGCTGTGTTGGTTTATTATTTTTGCCTTCTCTGTCAAGTCCCCGGCTTACTCACCTTTATATTTTTATATATAAGGGTATTATAGGCATACATATCTGAATTTCTTTCTTTTGTACAAAGCACTTATGGTTTACTGTCCAAGAATTATTAAATGTTCCTCAAGCTAGGACAGAGTTGTTTAAAAAGGCTTGTATGTTTTTTGCACCTTCAACTTGGAATGAACTACAGAAATCACTAAAGCTACAGTGTCTAATTTCCTTAAATGATATTAAACATTATGTTAAATCTCTAGAACATGAGTCCATTCACACTTGCAAATGTTGTCTTTTGTCTTTTTGTTTGTTTTGTGATTGTGTGATTTAATTTGTTCTGCTATTTTGGCCAGGTCTCTCTTGAAAAAGAGATTCGATATTTCAATGAGACTAATCTGGTTAAATAAAGGTTAAATAAAAAAAATAAAAATTATTGATGAACCCTGCTCTGGTGTGGTAGGTGGACCAAACGCAGCGCTCCTGCACAGTGGAGAAGGAGGGACAGACAGAAGCAGCATGCAGAGCATCTTTACTTGGACAATGACCAGCGAGAGGCAAGAATTTTTTTTCCTGCATGTTGCTTTATTACTCTCTCATGGATTTTTATCCTTTCATTAATTTCATCTTTTCCGTGTCACAGTTGATTAATTTTCTTGTATTCTCCATAAACTGTCACCTGGACCTGTTTTCTGTACCACCCCTTTTTCTTTCCTGAATGATCCTGTTGACATTTGTTTTACATCTCACACACACACACACACACACACACACACACACTTTCAGCATCTGGAATGCCTCCAGCTTCTACTGTCACTGGACTACTACTGGTACTCCCAGTCCTTCAGGCCGTGTATAAAGTCTGTCACGGTGGATGCGGTATGTTCTGGTTATGAGGTTCACCTGCAGAATTCATGTGTTCCAGACATTCCCTCACTTTAGGGCCCTGACACATCAAGCCAGTTGTTAGCATTAGAGAACCTGCAAAGGATCAATGCTGGTACTATTCATCCTCTCAGCCTACTGATAGAGAGGGTGATTGTGCAGGACGCATGTCATTCGTAGGCATGTCATTAAATTTCAAGCGGACATTTTGCTTTACCACATTTCCTCATAATTTGGTCATTTGCTCACCACATTTGCTCATGTACACACCACATTTGTGCACATTTGCTCATGTGCACACCACAGATGCCTTTATGGCCACATATACATTACAGCACAGGAGAATATCCAAGCTTATTAAGTAGGGGTGAGAGCACATGGACAACTGTGATACTGCACCTCAGGAACAGAGAGGATTAAGGGCATTTGTGTGTCTTCAGGAGACATCACGTCAGTGTAAAGCCAGCCACATTGACGCGTTCTTTCCCACATCAACAGGGCAGCTGAACACGCTAAGAAAAAAGGCTCTGACAGCTCACAGTGCCATACACAAGCATGCAGATGCCTGCGCTTGGCAAGCGTTGCTCTGATTGACAATGCAGAGCTAATTTTTCTCTCATGTCTCCAGGCCATGGATGGCTAGGGAGTCATCTGGTTCTCTCCTCATGATCTCCTGATGAGAGGGCAACCACGTTTACATTATTTATTTTTCACTGTCGCCACCCCCCAACAGGGCAAGTTATTTCCTCACACAGGCAAAGAACAAAGCCTGTCTATCATCTATACAGAATTTGAGACTGCGGCTTTGATTAACAGCGGGTCTCGGTTAGCGTTACGTCTCCAACCTTAGCTTGATGCGTCAAAGCCCTTAGGTCATACTATGTTACTTTTGATAAATTTCACATTTGTAAACTAGGTATTATGTTGATTTTTTTTTTTAACTAATTAGCTGCTCAGTTTGTCACTCCAATGGAACAGAGGTGCTTTATGTGCATATTTTGCATAGCCAGAAACTGGGAGAAAGCATTTAAAAGAGCTGTACGGACTTTTGTACACCACGTTGTCTCTGAGTTCCACTATAGTTACACCTTTACAAATGTGAAATTGGTTCATAGCTCAAATCAGACTACAAACAGACGTAGCGGCTGTAGTGCTTATGGCGAAGTTGCTTCACTTCCCCGAATGCATTCTGAAGCCATTTGCAGTTAACTTCACCCCATTACTCTTTAATAGAGAAGCATGGGACCAACAATGTTTAGATCAATGTTGTACTCTCTACTAAATCCTTCATCTTTTCACATTTTCCACTCTGCAAATACAGAAGTACATCCAGGAGGCTCGTAACCTAGGCACCACCATTCGCCAGCCCAAACTGTCCAACCTGTCCCCTTCTGTCATCGCTCAGACCAACTGGAAGTTTGTGGAGGGTTTGCTGAAGGAGTGCAGAAATAAGGTATGTCGAAGGAAAAACTGGCTTAGAGAGCGCTATGTGTGCATGCCGTTTCCGTATGAGGCGTCCTCTCAAGTGGCGCTCGAGTTACATGGCTGTGTTTCTCCTTCTAGACAAAGCGCATGCTGGTGGAGAAGATGGGCAGGGAAGCAGTGGAGCTCGGTCACGGTGAGGTCAGCATCACCGGCGTAGAAGAGAACACGCTCATCGCCAGCCTCTGTGACCTGCTGGAGAGAATCTGGAGCCATGGGCTACAAGTTAAACAGGTACACCAGAAGCACACATACATACACAATAATATAGTATTCTTACATACAATACGTTTTCATTCACATTCCATCTTGTGACATTTTGAAAAGGTCTGTATGAGTGATATACATCTGAAAATAACACAATTATGTATTTGTACTCATTGTTTGTAAAGAAGTTTGTAAAGATTGGAAAGAAAAAGGAAAACAACGACAGAAGATCACAAAGGGCAACGGAATAGGGATTATTTATTTAATTGTGTTATAATTGTTTGTTTATTGATGTTGATTTTTGCAGAAAACTTTACCATTTAAAAAGGAACCAAACAATCACGAAGCTGATAATATTGGTAGATTTAAATAAAAACTCGTACTGTTTGAAACTATACTGACTCTTTAAAACCGGTTTTGATGGAGTGTCTTTTTTATATCTTTGATTTCATACCTCTATCTATTTGTATATACATCTATCTGTCTGTCTGTCTGTCTGTCTGTCTGTCTAGATAGATAGATAGATAGATAGATAGATAGATAGATAGATAGATAGATAGATAGATAGATAGATAGAGGTATAAAATCAAAGGTGTAAAAACTTTTAAGACAGTCATAGTACAGTTAGTATAGTTTCAGAGAGTTTTTCTAGCTACTTTTGGTTTATGTATATATATATTTACATTTTGGTGAAATTGGAAATGTAATTGAACTTATGTAACTGATGACCTAATGAAAGTTAGATTCGAAAATGTCACATTTAATGACACCATACCTGAAGATGATGTATATTCAGTACAGTAGAATGAAGATGTTTTGCCTTTTGAGTTTGCAAATGACTTTTAACCTGACAGAAACACAGTGACTTTCTTTTTTGAGTCGTCTTTTCAAAAACACACTAACAATGGTGACAACATGATCATACATGTTGTTCTCTCTCTCTCTCTCTCTCTCTCTCTCTCTCTCTCTCTCTCTCTCTCTCTCTCTCTCTCTCTCTCTCTCTCTCTCTCTTTCTCTCTGTATGTTCTATTAGGGGAAATCTGCCTTGTGGTCACATCTGCTGCATTATCAAGAGAGCAAAGAAAAGAGAGACGCCACACCGGCCGGCTTAGGGCCTCCTGGTAATGAATATTCCGTCTATCCTAGATAAGATAAACATAACAAGTTTATATTTCTGTGAAGTTTTACTCTTCTGCACTTTAATATGGGAAGGTGTAATGTGTCTCTCTTGTCTCGTAGGTATCATTCATGACACCGAGAGGAGGAAATCAGATGCCAGCTTCGCAATGCCTCCTCTTAAAGTCTCTTTGATTGAGGACATGAGGTCAGTATGAGAGAGTGAATAGAAGTATTTACGCATCTGTACTCATTTTCAGCAGATGGCTGTCAATCCCTGGGTCAGTTAAAATCTGGACTGCCATTTTGTGGCATGTAAATGAAAATGTCAGATGAATTTCTTCTCTAAAAAAGAGAAAAGATTCCAAAACATAGCTAAAGCAAAGACAGAAGATCATAAACGGCGATGGAATAGGGATTATTTATAATACTTGTTAATGATGCTCTGATGATGATGATGAGGATGATGATGATTTTGCGGCTTTACCATTTTAAAAGGGACCAAAATCATGAAGCTGAAAATTCAAACAAAAGTCAATTAAAAAACTCTCATTGGTTGCAACTATACTAACAGACACTTTAAACACCATCCTGAGTTCTTTTTTTAATATATTTTAACATCCAGACTCTTATATCTAATATTGAACTGTAAGCAGAGAAATTCTTATTAATAATACACTTTTATCTGGGAGTCAGGCGTTGTATCTGGTGGATCTGTGAGGACGAGAGAAAGGTTGTTGTCATTGCGTCTTTACGTGTTACTTCAAGTCTAATTAGCACAAGCCCCCCAGCAGGATCTTCTGTTGAACCAGTGACACATCACAGGAAGTTCTTTACCATGCCACAACAAACCCAGCAGCTCTAACTGACCAAGAAAATAACAATAATAATAATAATAAAATTCCCCTTAACTGGCATTACTTAGTTGTATCAAGTAGCGATAGAATAAAACGTTAGAATTAAGCGATATATATTAAATAAATGCTGATGTTAGAATGAAATAAATATCAGTTATTGCCATTCAACTTTAATTATTCATGAATGAAAATTTATATGATGATTATTTGACTTATTTCATTTAAGGAAATTGAATGTAATCGTTAGTCACTACAGTACGTTAGCATTGAAGTGGTTTATTATTATAATTGATTTATTAGTACTAGTAAAAAAAAAGTGGAACGCTTGATATAAATCCACAATACATTTATTTATTTATTTATCTATCTATCTATCTATCTATCTATCTATCTATCTATCTATCTATCTATCTATCTATCTATTTATTTATACATTTATTTTATTTTATTTTATTTATTGAGGGATATTTTATTTTATGATGTTGATGGCAAGTTTGCCCCAAGTTTTCCTAACCACCACTTCGTGCATGTGGTAACCGAAGAAAGAAACCGCTGTTCAGAAGTATTTTAATGAGAATCTCAGTGGATACGATGCCACTTACAGACTGCACACAGTGAATATGCCTGGACAGCTCTGACAGGATACTGGCACTGATGGACAAAAGCAGGCCTTATGATGAAGTCTGGGCTGAGATTAAAGCTGCTCTTCTTTCTCTCCAAGTGCATGTGTATATGATCCAACACAAATATCCAGCACCACTGTTGTGAAAAATAAAGAGACAAACAGTGAAGTAGAAAAGCTGGAAAACGTTCTTCTGTGATAATGACAATCTTAAGGTTCACAAATAAAACGGTGTATAAATTGTTATTAAATCGTTTCTGTCCGTATGGTAGGAGTGTTATGGAAACCTTCTCGGATTTTTATTTTTTCAGGCACATTCAGAACATCGGAGAGATTAAGACAGACGTAGGGAAGGCCAGAGCCTGGGTGCGTCTCTCCATGGAGAAGAAACTGCTGTCCAGACACCTCAAGCAGCTCCTGTCTGATCATGAACTCACTAAGTAAGACCATCACTCCATGCTTTGTGAATATTAAACATATCAAGTGCTGCTGTGACTTTAATTTCTGAGCGTAACTCTTTTTTCCCCCCCAGTTTTTTCTCTCCATTCGATTTGGCTTTAAACCAATCCTATTAATGTCCCTGTTCAAATCTGATGGGAATTTATATGTATAATAAATGAACGTAGCTGATGTAGCAACTCTCATCTCCCCATAAAGATGAAAACAAAGTTTATTATTGATGAGTTCTTCAGGGTAAACTCGATCATGTTTGTGCTAGGATTCTTTTGATGTATCTTCTTTCCACTTTGGCACGATGTCTCTTCCAACATGAAAACACATGCCTTCTGCCGGCACATTTTACACCTCAATTTCTTTTCTTTTGCTGCAGGAAGCTCTACAAGCGCTATGCCTTTCTGCTCTGCGATGACGAGAAGGAACAGTTTCTCTATCACTTGCTGTCTTTCAATGCCGTTGATTACTTCTGCTTTACCAACGTCTTCACCACGATCAGTGAGTCACAGCGTAGCATCGTGCAAGCACCCTGTCGGTCCCGGAGTACGTTCTCCTGACTTGTCTCTTTTTCTCTGTCCTGCCTCAGTGATGCCATATCATGTAGTAGTCATTCCTAGTAAGAAGCTGGGTGGCTCCATGTTCACAGCCAACCCCTGGGTGTGCGTGTCGGGGGAACTGGCTGAAACCGGAGTACTCCAGGTGCCGAAAAACACTCTGGAGATCACTTTTGAGGTGATTAATGTTAAACACTTCTGTTTGGTTTTTCATTTAGAAACATTTTTTTAGAAAAAATGCTTGAAATACTCAGAATTTTTTTCCAGCATTCCAACCCCCACTGAGACTGAGAGTGCAAGTCTGATCATGTGTCCTTTATTCAGCCGTAGTAGTGTGTTCCAGTGAACCCGGGATTTACCTTTGGCAAAGTGGTTAAAAGCATCCGGATTAACAACCTTTCCCATAGATTCCATACGACTGCAGTTACACTGTAATTACACAGTGTCTGAAATTCTGTGGCTTTTTTTTTATGTGGAATCTCTAAATACATGACGCAGTTTGAACATACTAAGTAATAATATAATAATATACATATCAACAACATAAGCAAGTTTATCCACAGACGATTTTGTGATTTCATTCATTTCTCAATATGGTTCCATTTGTTATACTGTAAAAAAAAACAACCCCAAAACAACATAAAAAAATGTAAAAACATTCTATCTATCTATCTATCTATCTATCTATCTATCTATCTATCTATCTATCTATCTATCTATCTATCTATCTATCTATCTAAATGCAAAAAAAAAAAACACCCCAAAAATTCCTTTACTTACAACTTTAAAGATTCTATTTAAACATTTATACATTTATTTTGTATATTAATGACACAAAATCATTAGCAAAGGCTTCTTCATCAGCAGTATAAAATATCGAGATTAGATTTAGGTCTATTGTCGTATCAGTGACGTTTTCAAGCATGTGATCATCGCAACCCATAATAATAATAATAATAATAATCATTAAATGATATCTATTTCTATGTCTGTGTTATTTTGTTTCTTATAGCCTGATAAAGTCGCTCAGGTGCCCGTCAACATTTTTTGACCAAATAAATAAACAGAGTAATAACACTGTAAATGCAGGTTAAAGGTGTGGTGTGATCCAGATTAGTCTTTTTTAGTCTTTAGTCTTAAATTTATTGTGATTTCCTTCTTAGTGCCAGAACCTGGGTAAGTTGACGACAGTGCAGATGGGGCACGATAACTCAGGACTGTACGCCAAGTGGCTGGTGGAGTGCGTTCTGGTCCGCAATGGGATCACAGGGCACACTTACAAGTGAGAATCAGATTTATTAATATCAGTAATTAATATGACACAATGTTGTAGAACAGAAAATACAGTAGTGTGTTTGTTGGTGTTCAGGTTCCCGTGTGGCCGCTGGCTGGGGAAAGGTGTAGACGATGGCAGTTTGGAGAGGATTCTAGTAGGAGAGTTGGTTACTGCAGGATCAGAGAATGACGACCGGATGTGTCGCACTCCTCCCATGCAGCAGTCGCCTGGGATGATGCGCAGATTCGTTACCATCTCACCAAACAGCAAACCAAGTGAATACCAACACCACAAATTAATTAATAAAATTAATGCTCATGGTTTAACAGCCTGAAACATGAGAGGTGCTTCTTTTTTTTTTGTCAGAGCTGAACACAGGGCAGATCCAGGAGGGGGTCGGAGAGGCAATTAATGGAATCGTTAAACACTTTCATAAACCAGAGAAAGAGGTATTGTAGGAAGTGCTTTGTATTACTTTTTTTTTTACAATCAGTTGTCACAGTTAAAGATTAGTAAATAAGATTATTGGGAATCATTCCCTCTGTCTGACATTAGAGAGGAAGTCTGACTCTTCTTCTGTGTGGAGAATACGGTCTGGTCTGGGCTCTCGAGCAGGTGTTCCAGCATGGCTTCAAGTCCCCACGTCTCTTCAAGAACATCTTTATTTGGGATTTTCTGGGTAATAAACAAGCTTATAAAAGATTTTCTGCCTAATCTGATCTGCTACTTGAATGAATTCAGAATGACTCTTAACTGTTTTATGTCTGAACTGACATTGTACCATATCTGTATGATTCCGTCCCTTCAGAAAAGGCACAGGTTTACTTTGAAAGTGCGGAGCAGAGTCAGGTAACTCAGGACGAGAACTATCAGACGAGAGTGCGCCATTTCTGTCGCTTCATGCGTGCCATCAGCAGCACCCCAAGAAACATCGGCAAAGATGGAAAGTTCCAACTGCTTGTGTGCCTAGGAGCCAGGTTAGTGAGCACTCGTGTATAAATAGTGATAGATATTGACAATGAAATGATGTATCACACACTTAGATATCTGAAGGTTAATATCAGAAGTAGAATTGCTAATACAACGTTCCTGTTATTGGACCTTCTTCTTTTTCATAATTTAAAAATGTTAATTACAGTGAAATTATTCATCATTTGAAACCCCTGAAGGTTACTGTATTTCAGCAAATATTCTCTCTATGTGCAATTAAATGGTCACGTGACTTTAGTACAGATATACCTGGAAGGCTCCCGAGTTTCTGAAAAGCCCCAAAGCTCTTAGTGAACATATTTAAAACATCTTGAAACGAATGAATTCTTAAAACAAAGTCTCAGAAAAATGTTCTAGAGAACTATCGAAGGATTTGGTTTTTAAAAAAATCTCAAATCTTGAACATCACATGGAGCATTAAATTCTTAAATGATTACAAATTGAAAAGAATATTGCGTAACATACAAATAAATCACCAAATGTCTGAGACCATGGAGGGCACGGTGGCTTAGTGGTTAACACGTTCGCCTCACACCTCCAGGGTTGGGGGTTCGATTCCAGCCTCCGCCTTTTGTGTGTGGAGTTTGCATGTTCTCCACGTGCCTCGGGGGTTTCCTCCGGGTACTCCGGTTTCCTCCCCCGGTCCAAAGACATGCATGGTAGGTTGATTGGCATCTCTTGACAATTGTCCATAGTGTGTGAGTGAATGAGAGTGTGTGTGCCCTGCGATGGGATGGCACTCCGTCCAGGGTGTATCCTGTCTTGATGCCTGATGACGCCTGAGATAGGCACAAGCTCCTCGTGACCCGAGGTAGTTCGGATAAAAGTCGTAGAAAATGAATGAATGAATGAACCATGAGAAGCAACCATGATGTCAAGGAAAATGCTTAACATGATGCTACCACCACCATGCTTTTAACTGTATGAATGGGGTACTGGGGGTGATGAACAATGATACAATTGCTGACACATTCTTTGTAATAATTAAACACCCTGGTCCTTTTGTTATGCCATTCAGAGATCATTTGCTTCACCACTGGATAGCTCTACTGGCCGACTGTCCCATCACAGCACAGATGTACGAGGACATGGCACTGCTAAAAGACCGGTGTCTAGTGAACTCTTTGATCAGAGTGTTACAGACTTTGCAAGAATTCAACATTACTCTGGAGGCCTCAATAGTCAAAGGGATTGGAATATAAAACCTTGCCCTCCTGCTCCTCTGAAAAATGAAGACATAATCCAGGCAGATCAGTGGGGACCATGAACTATTATATATATATATATATATTTTTTTTTTACACATGAAGAGACTTGAACAAAAGGACTACACCTGGCTTACATTAAAGCTACTGTTATGTTTGCCGTATACGAAGTGCAATGAGCCCTTTCAAAATCGTGTCTTTATTTTTATCCTCACCGCTGTCGCCGTTAGACATTTAAGATATGTTTTGTATTACGATCCCACCTGTATAGCCCACCTGCGCTATACTGTTTGAATTGAAAGCTCGATATTTTCATTGCTATTGTGAACTCCTGGCGACAGATGTATAAATGTTAAAAAAAAGGAGGGTAAGGAAAAAAAAGGGTAATATATTTTCGAAGAAGAGCAGTATTATTTTGATATGTCTGTCAAGTTGCTTGCTCTGTGGTCTATCTAATCCATACTGTCACAATGCAGTGTGAAAAGCAAATTAAGTAGAAGTATGCTTTATAAGTATAACTCATGGGAAACTCATATTTGAAATAAAACACACAAACACACACAAACAAAAATAAAAATAAACACAAAAAAACAACCAGAAAAAAGGACTTGTGGTGTTTTTTTTTTTTTTTTTTTTTTTTTACAAATCGAAATGTAGTATGCAAATCTCCATGACCACATTTTAAAATTTGAGTATGTTAGATGATAAAGTCCATAAAAGGGACAAAATGTATTTTACGAATGAGAGAAGAAGAAAAAAATATATATATTTCTTCTTAAAACCATTTTAAACAACTTTCCGATTTAGCTCACACATTTTCATTAATAAATTCTCTCCGATCAATAGTGTAACCAGTGTATACCTATTAGACTTAAATCATCCTTTTTTTACCCCTCAGGTCTTCACATGAGGCAGCAGTCACAGCCTAGAGACATTACAAAGCAGTACATTGAGGGTTTTATTTGGCCTCCATGAAAGCCCCAAGCTCAGTGTCATTTGTTTCTGCTATGCAATATTCATGAAGCCTCCACTGATATACAGTAGTCTCCACACCAAAATGCTCTAAAATTCATCATTTGTCTCTTGGTACATTTTAGACAGGATTATGTAATGTAGTGTTTAATAAATGAGCAACAGTGTACAGTGTATAAAATGTATTAAAAGTGAGAATCCCATGCTGGTGTTTTGGCTCGTCATTAAAGTGGTGTGATGCAACACTAATACTGTATCTATTTATGTATCTATAAAGGTAAAACCATTTGATTTTATGAAATGCTTGTATTCTACAGGGTTCCAAAGTTCCTTATCTTCACTTTCTTTGCTTCATTTATACAGTATTCCCTCGTTTTTAGGTGTCTAACCACTGGAAAAGAAAAAACCTTCATTATAATGGTGCTCAACAAAATGTTCAACCAGTCTTTTGTTGGTACTTTTATGAGACAGCTGATGAAGCATTTTTGTCCATCATAATTCCTTTATGCATGTATACTGTGTGCACCAATACCACCATTTAATAGATAGCATTTCACACTGATGTTGTAGTGTGTAGTATTAGGATGAGTGTATTGTCCATTTCACCAGACTTGACAATGTCATTAGACATTTACACCATACGCTGCATCCCTCACACACTCTTCAATCTCTTGCCATCTAGAAAAAAGGTACTGAAGCATTCGGGCCATCACAACCAGACTGTGCAACAGTTTCTCCCCTGGATGCATGGATGGAGTTTGGGATCAAATAGTAATTGTGTACCTACAAAGATAAAAACAACTCTAGATAGATAGCTAGATAGAGAGACAGGTAGACAGACATAGATAGATAGATAGATAGATAGATAGATAGATAGATAGATAGATAGATAGACAGACAGACAGACAGACAGACACAGATAGATAGCAGACAGATAGATAGACAGACAGACAGACAGATAGACAGACAGACAGATAGATAGACAGACAGACAGACAGATAGATAGATAGATAGATAGATAGATAGATAGATAGATAGATAGATAGATAGACAGGCAGATTTCTTTATATCTATAATTATTTATAATATACAAGGCCTACATAATCGTCTCATTGCTCAAATATAACTTTTGTACTACTTCAAGCCAAATAGCACACTGTATATTTGTATTAATTTGATAGATTAATGAACCAGTTTTCCAGACACAAACCAGGAGGCGGATTGTTTATATGTTCAGGAGGCGGGGTTTGTCTGGATACTGGTGGGGATAATAAAAAAAAAAGATTTCGCGCTCTTTTTGTCTCTTTTGCAAAAATAAACACAACGCCATTTACACCAGAGCAAAGTATTCTGGGAACGCGAGTTCTCTAAACTCTCGCTAACATGTCGGTCAGAGTTTCTAGTCCTACATATCCCAAGATGCAACATTCTTAAATGGCGAAGAGAAAACTCATCGATTGGTGGAGTTTATGTTTAAACTCAGACGCTAACGCTCCTTATATGGACTTCCTGTGAACCGCCGCGCCGTTTTCCTCTGGTATTTGTATGCTAATGAGGCTCCTCCATTCATGCGCGTGCGGTCCGTAGTAAGACATGCGCAGTGCGGAGGAATAAAACGGACGGAATTTCAAAGTTTCCGACGGTAAGCTCTTTGTTGTTATATTCTTGAAGTCGTAGTTAAGCGCCGTGACATGTAGGTAAAGATTTGTGTTGTGTGTGTTTGTGCGAATTCGCCGTGTTTAAGTTTTCGTGCGCGGGGAGAATGTGTACGTTTAAAACGGCGTAGCTGCGCGTGCAGGGACGCAGCGCGTGGCATGGCGTCATGCTAACAATAGCTAGCTACCGTCTGAGGAAAGATTTGGCGCTCTCACTGGGCGAAAGTTTTAACAAAGCGAACACGTTCATTTCAAACATTTCGCGGAAAGATTCGACCCCACGTGTGATGAAATACGTGTAGAAATTCAGCCTGTTCGTGAATTTTGTTATAAATACGTGTTTAAGAAAGAAAAGCACGAGACATCCCACTCTGTTTTGTGTGTCTCGCGCATTAACGAACACAAATCGCGTTCTTTAACCAAAATCGCTGCTTTTATATGTAAAATATGACTTTACTTCTACCACCATGAACCATATACACGCCTCTACAGAGCTCTTTCGGTATTTGTGCGTTTCCTAAACGGTTTCCCGACGCTTTATAGTTGTATATATCGAGACTATTCAGCTGTTCACGTTAAACTGATCCGCATCCATTCAAATGCGCGCGCTTTAATTTGAAGGTATACACACACGCGCACATAAACACGCGCACACACTCAATCGATGATTTAACGGTTATTTTCTAATGCAAGTTTTTATTTTCTTTTTTCTGCGTCAAAAAAAAACCTCTATAGAAACTTCCCTGTTTTAAAATCGTTGTGTTGATATACTTTCGGTTTTGCGAATTTCAGTCCGTGATGCAGATATATATCGCGCGTGTGTGTAAGTGTGTAAGTCTTGCTTATGAATGAATCTCTAATTTTTAATTTTTATTTTTTGCTTGGATGGATGATGCTTAAGGGATCACTAGAAAAATATGAAAAGCAGGCTTTTGTTGCTGATGCTGAAACAATTTCCTGTTGCTATTTATTCCATAGATTTGTGATGGACACATAATCCTTTCAGTAATGCAAGAGTATCTGGGAAGATAAATGTAAAAGATTCATTCCCAGACCTGGGGTTAGTGTGTGGATATTCAGGGGAAAAACTCACTTTTTGGGAATAAATATGAGTATATCGTTTAAATGTCTGTTAATGTAATATAAACTCAAAGTAGAAAGAAATGTACATGCATTTCTTCTCAAAGTTCCCAAATGTTCTTTCGTATACAATTCTTTTTAAGGTGAAATTGTATTGTATGTCTCTTTATTGTCCACCAAGGTGGAAATTTTTCTTTGGCTCACCATCACTTAAAAATAAGAAACAAAAGGAACTGCAAAATAACACACAAACACAAGGACCAATATCCGTCAGATTATCACACCACAGTATCTCAGATTACACTTATTTTATCAATCACTTCAGAAATTTAATAGCACTTGGGATAAATGTGTGAATTTTGGATAGTGATCAAAGTAACTCAAGACATTCTTTTCCTGTATGCAATCTCAGTTTTAACTTGTATCTCTACTGAACATTTTTATATAAATATATGTGTGTATGCATATATATTTCATGCACACTTTATGTTGAATGCATTTACAGGATCAACCAGAAATGTTTGGATTTCACAAATCCAAGATTTATCGCAGCCACGAAGGCTGCTGCATTTGCAAGACCAAGTCGTCCAGTTCCCGGTTCACAGACAGCAGCAGATATGAGGAAACCTTCCGGCTCTGCTTCGGGTGAGAATTACTGCAGGGGAATCCTTAGCCTGTGTTATTAACCGTATTACTGTTTTCATCCACCTTATTTGTGTTGCTTAGTGCAGCATTTTCCTATCTGTCTAGACCTAGTAAGTCATACTTGGCTTTAAAAAAAGTAAACACTTAACCCTGTTTTGAAATTCATTGGAGCATGAGTGAGTCATTCTGAAGAAAAGTCCTGTTGCCTGTATAATACTGCTTGACAGTCAAAACAAGATTCATGTTACAGGATTTATAGGTTTCATTTTTAATAAGAATGTTTTGCTCATTCAGGCACCAATTATGTCGCATTCAAAGGCCTGCGAAAGGCTTTGAATAAAACGGTGAACAATGTACAATGAGCTGCTTATTAATGCAGTATATGTGGCTTACGTATTTCTATTTTAGAAAATATGCATTTTTTTTTAGTCTAGAATAACAAATATCTACTGTTCTCTTGATTGTGGCATTAATTTCCCTCCTGTAAAATATAAACGCAACAAATTTTACAGAATCAGTATTATGGTTTTATACAGCTCAGTACTAACTGAATTCCTCATTGTTTTTTCTCATTATTTGTTTTTAGTTTATCTGAAGACCGAGTTGGCGACATCTGCAATGCCTGCGTATTGCTCGTAAAGCGATGGAAAAAATTACCACACGGATCGAAGAAGAACTGGAATCATGTACGTATCGTGTTCATTAAGCTAGCAGAGCGATTCATGTTTAATGTGCTTGCGCTATTTTGATTTTATTTCTTCGTGGATTTCTTTAAGGTGGTGGACGCAAGGGCAGGACCTGGCTTCAAGCTGACAAAGCCCAAAAAAGTAAAGAATATCGATGGGAAGAAGAAAAGCAAGCTGAAGAAGCTACACAAGTTTAAACGGCAAAGTGAGTCTTGTGGCTAGTGTCTGTTTTGATTAGTTTATTTTTGAATAGGTGTACATCAGTGCAGTTATTCCGGCCTGTAACTAGACCGCAGAAGTTTTGAAATTGTATGGAGTCGGCTAAATGGTTTACACATATGATTTTATATTAAAATGAAAGCTTAGATGAATCTGATTCATTCAGTAATTTTTGTTTGTTTTCCATCTGTCCAGACTCTGATGCCCATAGCACTACATCCAGCATGTCTCCCTCTCAGTCTCCCAGCCACAGTAACCAATCTGATGACTGTTCAGACGTCGAGACCAAACAAAGGCGCCCAACTCCAGCAGGCTTCTCATTTCTTGACCTGTCTTACTGGAAAAGGTAAAATAGACAACTTTTTTGGCTCACAAAGTAGTTTTGCAGGAAAGAAAGCTGTTAGCTAACGACACTGTGGCTGATATAAATCAGTAAAAACCATCAGGACAACATTCTGGCTGTAATGGTGCACACCTGCATGATTTAACTTCTTAGACCGACTGCTACCACCTATTAGCGTTTACTCCATACTATGCCAGAACGGATATAGGATGGAGTAAGCGCTAATAGGTGGTAGCAGTCGGTCAAAGAAGTTTAATCATGCAGGTGTGCACGATTACAGCCAGAATGTTGTCCTGATGGTTGCAAAATGTTTGGATGGTATTAGTGTAAGCACTTATTGGAAGTCAATTAAAAGATCATTTTATGTACATACACCTCCATTCTTATTAATGGATTCTTGGAATTTTATGTATAAAATTTGGGTGCATAGACAATCAAGGTACAGAGCACTGCCTTTACTGTATCACTCAGATTGGCTCCCCATATGTTTACAGATGCTGTTTTTATACTGTGAAATTTTAGCAGGGTACTTGTAGGAACATACGAGTTGTAAGTTGCTTCTCTTGTTAGTTTATGAAACATTTTGACAGAGTATGAACCAACACAAGAATCAATGTCAATGCATCAGTGTAGCAGTTTTACCACAAACGTGAAGGCAAGTTTTTAGTTGGCCCTTTCTATGGGTGTACATCAAAATGAGTGTCAGCATCAGAATGTGTTGAGAATTTTATGGTTTCTACGTTTGCAGACAGAAAGTGTGCTGTGGCATTGTTTATAAAGGCCGCTTCGGTGAAGTCATCATCGACCCTCGCCTCTTTAAGCCCTGCTGCGGTCCAAAGCAGCACCCGGCGGTAGCAGATTTACCCACAACCGACTCCCCGTGTACCGCCGACACACTGCCATCCCCCATCGCAGAGGACTTGAAGGAGACCTGGTGACCTCGTTGCACTTCTCCCCAAGGCTCTGTTGCGTTGTCTCCAGTGGCAGACTCTACCAATCCCACTTACTATATAAATGCTGATTCCTGCCTTTTTGTTCACGTGTTAGAGGGATTTCCTTTTTTTTTTTTTTTTTTAAGGGGAAGTCAATTAAAATAAGTATGGGCATTAGTAAATATTATAGAATCAGGATTGAATTGACGGTTTAAGACGTGTAATCCATTTTGTCTTTTTTTTTTATTATATTTTTTATATATATATATTTTTGGCACTGTAAAATATTTTGCATTTTTGTAGTGCTTGTAAATATTTTTTCTTCTCACAATTCCAGTGCACCAAACGCTTCCTACCTGGCTCCTAGTTTCCTGTTTTGTAAATTGAGTTGTTTATAAATGTTCATGAAATATGGTGTATTGATGTGTCCCTGATGTTACTCAGTGTGTTAAAGAAAAAAATTTAATTTTTAAACACATCACCTCTCCTGTGTCTACAAGTCTATGTGACCTTGATGTGCTGGTACAGTAGGCAGTTTTATAACATACTGATTAGGTTGAGGTTTGAACAGGCTGCTAATTAGTGATTATCGGTGAATATTGCTCAGATCGTGTCTGTTAATCTCTAATTCCTGGTTTTTATTGTCACAAAATGCAGGGCACAAACCTACCAGTCCAACCAAAAATAAAAGTGCATGCTATTATTGAAATAATCAAAGTGATATTTATTATAGCATGCTAAAACAGCGTGTGCTAAATTCATTTTGGGTATATATTCTTTAACATGCAGTGTGATTGTTTTTGTTTATTTTTAAAAACTTTGATTACTAGTAATTTTCACTACAGGTTGTAATATCTGTTGATTGTGTGACTTAAAGGAAAAAGGCTGTACATCTCTTTTGGTAGCAGCTTCTAGCCAGTGCATGTTTCTGACTTTTGTAAATGTGTTCATGTACAAAAAGAAATTCAGCAATAATGTTAACTGTTTGCATCTTGACAGTGTGCAGATTCTACAATGTGATGGCTTTTTGCCTTTTGCGACGGGTTTTTTCTACTCAGGCAGCTTATAATCCGAAGTAACGATGCAGAGAAATTCACGTTTAAATGACTCGTTTGTAGGAAATAAGAAATGACATTAAGTCTTTGTGTTCTTGAAATGACTTCATGAACAGCAATAGTGCTCTCTCTGGCTTCCAGACTACCAAGTTGGTCATTTACATAATGTCAGTAAGGTTCAGGGAAACTATTTACTCGGTACATTTTCAGTCACTGTTAATGTGCCTTATGAGAGATTTTAACTGAACATGAATTTGTCTTTTCTAATTTATACTATTTATTCAAACTTGTCTGTACAATTGATGCTGTAAAGAGGATTTGTGCACTTTTTATACATTTTTAATGTTTTTTTTTTAAATGTTTTTTAATCTTGTCATTACATCTTCAATTTAATAAATCTTTGTATGCAAAATCTGCTGCTTAGCCTCATTTATCAAGAGAAAATTAGTGCTGTGTAAATTGCTAAGGATCATTTAGAAAAAAAAAATGTAAATCCTGTAATTTAGGAAAAAACCTTACTTCTGCATGATTTACAGTATATATAGGGCTCTACACTTTTTTTTTTTGTAGATTTGTCTGGATTGCAAAGCCTCATGTTATACTGTTATCTATTTTGCTACTGGCAGCAGGGTTGCCAGTACATTATTGTCTTTTCAGCAGTATTACTATAGTATACTGTTAAAATACAATGTGCCAATACACAGCGTAGTGCTGAATTTTATTAATATTACAGTACACTGGTGTTAGGGCAGCCACAATATTGTTTTTTTCCCTACGCTGTCAAGAATGACATTTCATCATAATCCAAATATGATACCATGTGGTTATTTTTGTAAATAGACCACCATATTATTATGAATTAAACTCTTTATTATAACCTTGATTAGCCATTTTTCTGTGATATTCTATACAAAATATACTTGATTCAGTTAAATAAATAAAATGCACATATTGAAATAGTATGGAAAGTATGAAAATGAATTATGAATTATTACCAGCTGAGAACTGTGCTTATTTTTTTATTTTTATTTTTTAATACAAAGCTTTTTCCCATTACAGTTGTAAATTCAAGTAAAATAACAGAAAACATCACAATTTTGTGGAGTGTAGCATATTTAGTAGACAAGAAAAAAAAAGATGTATATAAAACTAGATCATAAATTGGGAGCTAACCATGGCTGTATAAATGTGAACTCTCACTGACCAATGAAATTCCACTCAAAGTCTATGAGATCTTTCAGAAGATCTATCCCTGTCCTTTCGGACGGCTGGCCTTGGTCTCTTGTTCTGGGTTGATTCCAATGAATCACCTGAAAACCACAATAGTCTGAGATTAATCAAATTAAGTATTAATTTAAAGTTAAAGTATTTATTGAAAACGAGGTCCGCTATAATAGAAAGTAAGGCTGGGTAATGCACACCAAGGGTTGTAGTGAGGTCCTGATAATTGAAAATAGACTTAGGAGAACATGGGGGAAAGGCAATGCTCTATATTCATTTTTCTTTTATTTAGATGTTTTGTTCCTCAGGTCTCCATCGAGATCAGTAACAAAACAAGCACTGGTGCATTACAAACTATTGGAAAAATCCTACTAGGAACAGACCATATGGTGACTATGCAGTCATAATCCACCATCAGGGAGAGAGAAAAAAATCAAGATGCCTTGAACAAATCAAAGCTCTTAACAAACAGAAACAGGAACAGGAAATACAGACAATCAGATCACTTCCTATTACATCTCATTTCACATAGAGATCTCATTTTGTTGAAGGATATCCATCAAATGCATTAAAATACATTTATTTTAAATAGATTTCTAAAAGAAATACCGAAAGGTAAATATCATTTCTATTTGAAAATCATTTAAATATGGAATAAATCCAGATACTTTACAGAAAAGTTACACTCTTTATTTAATCCATCCCTCAGATCACAGGGTTTCCTATTATACCATTAGATACACCAGCTGAAACCCTGTGACCTCACGGGCTGCATATAGAGTATGACGAAGTGTTTTCTGTAAAGTAACTGAACTTTCTGCATAAGTTCAACATTCTTCCCTTCTTTAATTAATATGCATTTTCAGATGAGAGAAAAAAACGTGTCTGATTCTCACAAGTGGCCCTGCAGAAGTCAACATTACAAATTAGCTCAGTTACACCACATAATCTTGACTCAACATGAAGTTGATGTACTTTATGATGTCTGTAAGCATGGGATTTAAACAGTGCAATTTTTTTTAAATGTCTTTTTTCAAGGCACACTTTAAAACCAAATGTGGAATAATCCTATGAATTCTCATGTGCCTTACATATGAACATACAGTGCTACATTTACTAGCACAGACCTGGCAAAGGGGAACATTTTGATAGCAAATGCAAGAACAATAAAAACTGCCAATACAAAAACACAAAAGTTTTAGTTCATTGTGTCCCATCACAACTCACTAACAACAACACAGACAAAAAGGGGCATTGAAGCCAATGTCTGCACTCACAGACATACAAGGGAATCACTTTATTCTGTTCTATTTACATCTAACAGGACTTCAGAGCTACCTAAAGCTAACTAGACATTTTGTTACTGTGAAAACGCACAAATAGAAGGACAACATATTTACAAACCAAACAATTTCTAGCCAATCACAGCACAGCATCAGTGAACTGCAGGTTTCTAGCCAATCACAGCACAGCATCAGTGAGCTTCAGGTTTCTAGCCAATCACAGCACAGCATCAGTGAGCTGCAGGTTTCTAGCCGATCACAGCACAGCATCAGTGAACTGCAGGTTTCTAACCAATCACAGCACAGCATCAGTGAACTGCAGGTTTCTAGCCAATCACAGCACAGCATCAGTGAGCAAGCTAGTTTTTTTTTAAACTGAAGCTAATGTTACTAAACGGTTCCGTGTTCTTCAGCAGCTAATATGGAGTTTAGCAGATGGATTAAATGAATTCACCTTGCCGTGTAATTTGCTCCGAAAATACAGAATTCAGACGAAGAATCCGAATGTTCTTTTCCGCTTTGGGAAATGCCGCCGTCTCGTATTTGCGCATGCGCTTTGCTGTCGATTCCAACACCACTCCCAGAATGCAACAGTATTTATTCATAGTATATTGCAATATTGTTTTGGTTAACTTCAAGTTGCACACGAAGATTTCCCTTAATGCATTGTTTTGTACACACAGTATTTTTAAATATTTACAGATAACACACATTAAAGACACAAAGCTCAAATAATTCCTGAAGTGAATGGCATGCAATAGTGAATCATAACACACACACACACACACACACACACACACACACACACACACACACACACACACACACACACACAGGGCTCTCAAATTTTGAGAACAGGCAAGAGTGACATCTCCAAACCCCAGTGACACCACCACCACCACCAAAAAAAAAATGTTTCACCATGATCACATTTTAACCAAATGCAAAGTTCAATTTCCACTTATTAATTTCTTTGTGTGTGTGTGTGTGTGTGTGTGTGTGTGTGTGTGTGTGTGTGTGTGAGAGAGAGAGAGAGAGAGAGAGAGAGAGAGAGAGAGAGAGAGAGAGAGATTATGACTGGTGGTGTTTATTGTAGGTGTTTGTTGCCTTTTTGGACTCCTTTATCATTTGTAATGTTGCTCCCATATAAAACAGTTCTGCTCAAGCCCAGCCATTTTTAGGGTCATGATTGTTTCGAAAATACCCTCGCTAATGAATGTTTTTTTTTTCATTGGTTGTGGCGTTAAATCTTACCCAGAGAGTGCTATTTTCTGATTGGCTATTGTGTAGCCTCTTTTTTTGATTGGCTGATAAGTGCCATGCTCGACTAAGAACTCCAGGTGTCGCACTTGATTCCTGCCCGGTTCCAACAGCAGGAACGTTTTGCAGGAAAGATTAATCTAGACACAACAGTGCGGACTGATACATTTTGGGCGCTGCGGCTTATTAAATATATGATAAATAGTTGAAAAGTTTTTCTGCGTGAGAAATACGATGTGTGGCCGGAGAGCGTGACAAAAGACCAAAATGCGTGACTGTCACTCTCAATGCGTGACACCTGACAGCCCTGCACACCAGTCTACTTAAATTGATACAGCTGGATTGGGTAGCTATGATCTCTTAAAGTCCGAAAGAAATTTGTGCAGTTGAAATTCACACGCACGTGTACTGTACACACCACATTTCTTATACATATAACATGCACTTTTTTGTTTTGGAGAAAGTTCTAAATGTTCTTTGTAAATGATTCCCAGTGACATCACATTTTCACATTCTGATTCAATTCTACGGGAGTGAGTGGAGCTCAGGGAGAACACAGCTGAGTGAATGGAACAATTCAACACTGCTTTGAATCATACAGGTAATTATTATTATTATTATTATTATTATTATTATTATTATTATTATTATTATTATAACTACTACTACTACAACTACAACTACTATTGTTGTTATTGTTATTATTATTATTAAAACTAATACTACAACTATTATTGTTGTTCTTTTGTTGTTTTATTATTATTATTATTATTATTATTATTATTATTATTATTATTATTATTATTATTATTGTTGTTACTAGTGTAGGCAAGAGAAGGTTAAAAACAACTCAAGGAAAACAACATGGAAGAAATTAAAACATGGGTCATTCAGAAACTCCTGAAGGAAAGAGAGTTTACATGCAGAGAAATTGATCTCCGCTGTGCAGAACACTTTCAAAACTACTGCAGGAAGAAGGAGAAAAGCAGGATGAACAAGAACAACTGGTTGAAGGATATGATGGCAGCTGAAAATTTGGGCCCAAGTGCAGACTGGTTGTATGTGCTTAGGAAAGAGATGGAGAAGATGAGGGAAGAATGGCTCGTGGAGGACAGGCTGAGGAGCACTCAGGAAAAGAAGCGGTGGAGAAAGGAAGAAGAGAATCATAAGGAGGATGAGAGGAGGAAGCTGGATGAACAAATGGACCTGGTTGAAAGGCTAAAGGAGATGGAAAAAAGGGTTTGCAATATAGAGAAATCCACAGAGAACTTGGTGGAGAGGAAAGAGATGGAGAAGGTGAGAGAAGAATGGCTCATTGAGGACAAGCTGCGGAACACTCTGGAAAGTAAGAGGTGGATAAAGAAAGAAAAAAATCTTAAGGAGGATGAGAAGAGGAGGCTGGATAAACAATGGGACCTGGTTGAAAGGCTGAAGGAAATGGAAAATAGGATTTGCAATATAGAGACATGGACAGAGAGATTGGAGAGAGAGAGTGCAAAAGAAAGCGAGGAGATGAAAGAATTCAAGAAAATGATACAGACAGATATGGAGAAAGAGAGTGAGAAGATGAGAGAGTACAAAGAAATGATAAAGAGGGTGAGAGAGAAAGAGAAAGAGGACATGAAAGAATTTGAGACAGTGATACAGAGGGAAAGAAAGGAGATGAAGGAACACATGGAGAAGTTAAAGGAGACCCAGAGGGCATTAGAGAAAGAACGAGCGTTAATTGAAGAAGAAAGGAAGAAGATGGAGGAAGAGCGGATAAAGGAAAAAAAATGGATGGCACAATGCATTGAGGAAGAGGAGGCTGAAAAGCTTGAGATGAAAAGAGAAATGTGGTGGATGAGAACCGAAAGAAATCAGGAAAAACAGCAGCTGAAGGTTTACCAGCAGAGGGATGGACTGAGGATGAAGGAGATGGAGCAGCTGAAGATAGAGCTAAATGAAAAACTGGGTGCGCATGAAGAAAAGGTAGAGCATCAGCTCAGAGAAAGAGAGCTGAGAATGGAAAAGTGGGAAAAGCAAAAAAGCAGTGACCAGGAGTTAGGGTTGAAGGCTGCAAGTTTGAAACTGCAGGAAGAAACAAGGCTCAGGAAGGAAGCTGAGAGGAAGTCAAAGAAGCTAGAAAGAAATATGTCTTTACAGTATTTAGAGCTGGAGGGCAAGATTTTAACCATTGTGAAAGACTTTGCTGAGGCTTTGGAAGATATGGAAGGATGCTCCAGCAAAAGATTAAAGGATGTAGAGTACAGAGTGAAGCAGATGCTGGAGATGCTGAAGCAAGACAATGGAGTGACAGTCAACAACATGCTGGATGAGTTTACTAGTGAAAAAAGGAGGGAGAAATGGAAGAACTGGCGCTTCATCAAAAGATTCTTTAAGAAATAGATTTATGGACATCACACACTTTTTTCTAACACATTTTGAATGGCATTTAATCGTTTTCTCTAATAAAATGTGTAACAGTGGTGTTTCTTTCAGATCGCTTCAATTCTATGAGCACTTACCACTGAGAAACTCTTCCCAATATGAATAAAATTGTGAACATTCAAACTAATGCAGTGTATATTTATTACAAACAGACCAATCAAATCTGATATGTGCTTAACTTTTATTGCATGTCATTACCTAGGAAATGGTAAAATCACATGAACATAGCAGTCTCATATCAGTGGGATGTGGGTGTAAATGCAGTAAACATTACATACACACTTAGACACCTGAAAGGATTATATTAAACATGTGCTGTTATTATTATTATTATTATTATTATTATTATTATTATTATTATTATTATTATTATTATTATTATTATTATATATTTTTATTTATTTATTATTATTTTTTTTAGATTCCTTATTCATATAAAAGGGGAGGCTTCTTCTCTTGAAGAAGCCATGAATGCTTTTCACTGTTGTTACACTGCTAAAACTGTTTGAATATATCTGAGATAAACAGTGCAGGACCTCAATGTCATTTAAGCAGCTTGTAGCAAAATGTGTGTGGATTTTATCTCATTGTCTATTCATAAGTTGATGAACATATTTAACTTTCTGCAAATATACTAACTGGTGCTTTTGTGATATGAAACAAAAACAAAACAAAACCATAATCTTATGGATTGCCTTATATACACACACAACAGCAATACAACTGACAATATTATCGTTAAACAGAAACACAAGCTACAGATTTCTAAACTGTATGTATGTGCAAACCTGAAGTTAGACAAAATTAGCTCTTTTCTACATAATCCAGAAAATGCAGAAGACATAAATCCAGCTTTCATGTTCCATTTCATTGACTTTTCTTCTATGAATTTAAGACAGTATTTAAGTTATATGATCTCCGGTATGTCAATGTTATGTCTAATAGCTATCGCATCTGAATTCAACACATTGCGGTTTAGTGTGGCTTTGTGGATTTGTGGCATCGTCATGAGCTGAAATTACTCATAGAGAGGTTCTTCGTTGAATTCCTCTCCTCGTAACTGGGCTTACATGTAATTGATACGTACCACAGGAACACGAAAAAACCTGCAAGACACAATAATGGAAAACTGATCATGTTCATCCACTGCTTTAAACACAGAAAAGTATTAAAGATAATCTGGATAATCTAGACTGGATGAAAGTGTAATAGTGAAAAATCAAAAGTGAGAAGAATTCGCATCATGGTATACAGTAGTTACCTTGAAAAGCATTTATGATAGTAAAGAGATAAATCCCTGGTAGACCCAGGGGTCCGTATGTGCAGAAGGCCAGTCCCCATGGAAGTCCCAAAACCACACTGATGCCCAGCAAAATGGCCCAGTCTTTCCACAGCCTTCTTAACCTGCTTCCAGTCTGGACACCTCTCAATTTTAACTTCCACATCTTCACCACAGTCACAGCCATTATCGCTGTGTTGAAGAGTAACACCAGCCCCAAGTAACCGTTCACTGTTATGTAACTCACTATCTTATTGGTTATCCAGCAGCTGCACAAAGGGCAAGAAATGCACATTTTTTAATGAAGCTACACAACATAGACAAGAATGATTGTTTGGTAACACTTCAAGGTTCCCTAAACTAACCTTATTTACTGTATTAAATAAGGTGGGTGGGGAAGTCGTGGCCAAATGGTTAGAGTGTCTGACTCCTAACCCTTAGGTTGTGGGTTCGAGTCTTGGGCCGGCCATGACTGAGGTGCCCTTGAGCAAGGGACTTACTTAGCCGTATGTCACATCACTTTCACTTCATTATATAACATTAACAAACACTTTATACATAATAACAGTCAGAGGTAATGTAACATTAATTATTTGGATTCTCAATAAAATGACAAGTTTCTATAATGTAGGTGATAACAGCTGATAAAATTAATTTGAAGTCTACACACCGCTGTTAAAATGGCAGGTATTTGTGATGTAAGATAAATCGTGTCATAACTAGTTTTTGTCAATTTACAAAGTGAACATTGTCAATTAAAAAAACTGAACATCCCAGTCTTGGTGGGTTTTGTGGAAGCAATTTAAATGAACGCATGTACTAACTGACCTATTTAATGTAATACAACTGCATATACTGTTTATTTAACGTATGGATAATGAACAAAACTGAAAATTGAAACACTGGTGTAGATTTTGCCTCACAACCTCAGACATGTTCGATGTGGACTGTATTTTAGTCATTTTTGGTGCATTGGTTAATGTTACATAAAGTAAATGGTTTGTTAATGTTTACCTATAAGTAGTGAGTAAATAGAGATTACAGTAAATAAGCTCAGTCACAGGAACCTTAACGTAAAACATTACACTTTGTTTTTGCAGAAATGTTGGTCTTACAGATTTGTTTCATTGTTGCTTTCTGTTAAGGTGTATTTTCCATATTCACCAGACAGTCCACAGATCACCACTGTAATTAAAGGAGCTCCTATAGCAAAAGAGGAAAAGCAGTCCAATGTATAAACATTAAAGATCCTCATAAAGCTCTATAAAAATAATTTGTCAAGAGAGTTTCACCTAGGACCCCAACTTACCCCAACCTACTAAGCTTAGTTTGAGCAAATATCTCTTGATGTAGATGTTAAAGACCCTCACAAGGAGTAGGTACAAGTGGAAACCTTCAATAGCGGTCCATGTGAAAGTGGTAAGAAGGGCCCAGTGTAAGATGAGGCCAAGACACTGACATATTGGCTTCTTTTCTGTTCCTGACCCCAATGTACTGGCCAGAAAGAAGAGGTGCAGCAGGAATAGTGAACCTGATAGTTGCACATGAATGATAACAGAGTGCTCTGTCTTCTTCTTCCTGTGGAGACAATGATAAAATCATGTAGTGTGCATGTGGTGAGCCCACGACATGTCTTGTTAACAATTAAAATCTCAAAAAGCTATTAAACATAAATAAAGAATAAAATCTGGTGCTCTTGACAATTTCTACAGATGATCCGTCGATGTTCAGCGGAGAGTGGTCACTCTGTGCTCTCCTGAAGTCAACACCATCTCTTTAGTTTTATCAACATTCAGAGACAGGTTGTTGGCTCTACACCATCTACACATCGTTCTTGCTGATGAGACGCACCACAGTCGTGTCATCTGCGAACTTGATGGTTTGATCTGTGCATTGCTGCACAGTCATGAGTCAACAAGGTGAACAGCAGTGGGCTGAGCATGCAGCCCTTTGGGGCTCCAGTGCTTAGTGTGGTGGTGCTGGAGATGCTGTTCCCGATCCGGACGGACTGAGGCCTCTTAGTCAGAAAGTCCAGGATCCAGTTGCAGAGGGAGGTGTTCAGTCCCAGCAGGCTCAGCTTCAGGTGCTGAGGGATGATTGTGTTGAATGCTTAACTAAAGTCTATGAACAGCATTCGTAAGGAAGTGTCTTTATTGTCCAGGTGGGTGAGGGCTAAATGAAGGGCCATGGCAATGGCATCGTCCGTGGAGCGATTTGGACAATACGCAAACTGTAGGGGGTCCAGTGAGGATGGTAACCTGGTCTTGATGTGGATAGATGTTGACTGTGGATAGACAGAGTACCTGATCATGGGGGGGGGGGGGGGGGGGGGGGGGTTTGGGGGTTTCTATGCCGTTACGTTGTTCTGCCCTTCAAACCAAGCGTAGAAGTAATTCAGCGCATCTCAGAATCAGAATCCGAAAGAGCTTTTTTGCCAGACATGTTTTGAAATGCGAGGAATTTGTTATAGTGACAGAAGCTCCACAGTATAGCAGAATGACATGCAGAACAAACGACTTGCTTTTTTAAGCTTCTGGGAGGGAGGCATCACTATTACAGGCAGGTGAAGCATTCTTGTAGTTCATGATCGCCTGTATGCCCTGCCACATCCGCCAGGTGACACATGCTCCGCTGTCCTGGAAGTATCTGTGGATTGTCTGGGCATGTGCACGCTTTGCTTCTCTGATGGCTCGGGACAGTTTGGCCCTTGCTGTTCTTAGGACCGCCCTGTCTTCTGTTCTGAAGGCTAGGTCTCTAGTCTTCTGCAGCGCACGCACTTTAACAGTCATCCATAGCTTCAGGTTGGAGCCTGCATTCTGGTTGGAGCCTGCCTGCATTTGTTTGCTAGTTATAATATAGTACAACAAGCTTGCAGAGACAAATAATTCTGCCTGAGGGTCAATTAAAACAGTTAACAGTTTAAAGAACAAGACATCTTTTTGCTAAAGAACTGTCAAATCTCCCAACATTGTAGATGTTGATGGTGATATCAGGGTCAGCTGAATTTGTGTAAAAAACAAACAAACAAACAAACAAAAAAACTTAGCCGGTATTAAAATTTGTACTTTAAGCAAGCCACTAGAGGGCATCATTTTCCTACTCTTCTAAGTACCTGCTATGACGTCCACCCATACACTATAACAGGCATTGGTATACAAGCCTGAATAATGTGAGAATAATTTAGTAGCCTACATACCTTTTAATAAAAAACAACATGATGATGATGGCTGTGAATATCAAAGAGAAAGATGACCCAATGTATGAAATGTATTCAAGATGGCGAACATCTTCAGGGTCTTGAACACTCCCAGGACTCTGCCAGTGCCAACAAGAGAGACACCCAAATATGATAAAGATGAACAAATTGTTGAAAGACAAATATGTACATGATTATGTATGAATTGAGGCGTCAACTTACAATGAGCACTGCAAAAAAACTGAGGTGATTGCAATTGCAGATAAAATCTTTATTGTTGCTGTTTGTGGTGCAACCGTCACTGCTCCAGTACCCTGAGAAAGAAATAGTAATGAGGACATATAAATATATAGTCATAACTTTCTGAAAAAATAACTGAAGCAGGTCATGTTGTAAGTACAAGAACAAACTATTTCCTTTTTTTTTCTTTTTTTTATAACAAAGGTGAATTAGTATTAATTAATAGTATTAATGAATCGAACATTTTGAAAAAATCTGAAAATGTTTTCAGAACCTGAATTGTTTGACTGCTTCCAAAAGACACATTTGCCACTCACATTCTGAAAAATATGTTTTATTTGGGAAAACACAAATTAGAAAATGTTCTGTTTTGCTTGTGCCAAAATTATTCTTCATTAAGATTTCCAGACAAATCCTAAATTGGGATTCCTTACCTGACTAATATTCACAAATTGCATTTCAATAGTTTGAGAAAGGTTGTGGAGATCTTGTGCACCAAGCCAGACACCTAAGACACTTCCATGAACAGATCCTTGAACAGAAGGTGCCTGTGTAACAATGTACAGAGGTTTCAATGTAAAGAGGATCACCACATCAAAATCGAACAGGAAGCGAAAATTGGGGCTGATTTCTTTCTAGTATATATTGTTTGATGTATATGTATATTTATTGATTCATGCAGGACCTCAGTGACTATTGTGCCAAGTAATTAAATTCCCATGACTACTTTGCTGACACATCCATAAAACATCACCAAAAGTGAAGAATGTGCATTTGAAAGACGTAGAACATTTACTCAGTCATCGTTTTTTTTTGCTTTTATTCCTATAGAAGAGAAACTAAAAGTAAACTAAGCAATGCTGTCCAGTAAAGCCTGACATTGTTGGGTTTCTATGACGAATTCAAATACACTGTGATTTAATATGAAGAAAGATTACAGCAGATTTTTTATGTCACTGTGGGTCCTGCCTGGAGGCATGGCTTCAATGGTATTTTTTTGGGGGAAAAGGATGGATGTTGTTTTTTTTTTTGGAGAAATTACTGGACAGTACACTTTGTTTTCCTGGCCTAGATGAATGGCTTCTCTATGTGAAACCTGAAAGATCTCTTGAAGGGGCTGTATTTCCAAACCATCTGCCAATCATTAAAACAGTGATGAATATGACTGACAACTCAATAGTAAAAATATTGGCACTTTCATTGAGACAGAAAGATATATTTCAATGTGTTTGGAGGTTCATCATTCAGTAACCAAGTCCATAACATTTTAAACTTTAATATAGTATTTTATTTTATAGACATAGTTCCACAACTACACTGGCCGGCGCTGTTTTTATGTATCTTTTCTGTAGTGATTTGTATTGTTTGTTTGCACTGTATTTTGTTGCACACTGTTTGCACTTGGTTGCACTTACTTTAAGTCCTTATCTCTGTGTTGTTCTACTTAGCTTTGTTTTATTCTGTGTAGCACCATGGCCTGGAGAAACCATTTCTCATTTCACAATGTACTGCATCAGCTATATATGGTTGAAATGAGAAAATAGCTTCTTGGTGTTTTGACGTAAGACACAGATACATATACATATACTTTCATAGAATTAGCAGACATCTGTGCTTCCTCTATTTTAAATACCACAAGCTGTCACTGGTCGGTGGTAGCTTATGTAAAAGTTGCATTATCATGCACATTTTGGTAATGCACACACACGGAGAGGTAATTGTTAGATTTAGATAGTAAATATAGTATATAATATATAAAATATATATTCTTTGTTTTTCCCTTTGGAAAACCTTAAAAGCGCAACATAATCCCTTCCACATAGGGTGGTTTTGTTATCAGAAAATCCTGAACGCTTTTAAGACATGAAATCAGAACGACCAATGCTTTTATGGCTGAATGGACTTCAAAGATGGTCTTGTTTGAAACAAATGGAATCTTCCCCTTTGCTCATTTCCTTGCTGAATACCAAAATAAAGCTTTGGTACTCCAGGATTGGAATCTAAACAGAATTAATGATAGCATTTGCCAAAATCGGTCACAAACCTTAAAAATGTTGTTGTTGAGTATTGATACGATCAGAGACACACTAATGTTCTCCGTCCCACCGCTTTTCACGAGGGCTTCTTGGGGAATGTTGATTACATGCCCATACGTTGTCTCCAGTTTGGCCTGTGAACGCAGTGGGTTACATATGACATGAATTCACTTCACATTACTAGAAAGTGATCAGAATTCTCAATTTTTCCTCAGTAAAACTTCTGTTATTTAGAAGCTTCCTTGTTTTAGAATTGACCAGCTTTCATCCATGAATAGTGAACAGCAATCGTTATATATGTGTTATTTTACTGGGTTTGTTTTACCATGCATCATATACGGTTTGAAAGAGAGAGAAATAGAGAGGTAATTTATTATACAGTGGATACCCGTCTTCTTATATGTTTTTGTGAGGTAAAAAAAATAAATAATCGAAAATAATAATGCCCAAACTAAAACGTGAAACGAAAAAAGAAAACAAAAACCCTTTAAACAACTGTACACACTTTTATAATGAGGCATTCACACCAATTCAAGAGTAACAATCGAAAACCTGTCATCAGTGAATGTGATCCTGACTAACTCCTAAATCTAGACCACAGTTTCTGTCAGATTCCCTACGTCTTTTTGGTTTGAGCCAACTGCTGGAGCGATCATTCATAGAGTATACCTTTGTATATAGGTATAGGATATCATTAAAGACTAACATTTTAGAATGGCCTTGAAGGAGGTCAAATCTAAATCCTGTTCAAAACCTGTAGATTAATTTGAATCATGGTCATCATGGTCACAATTTGATAGAAGTGGAGAACTTTTACAGAGAAGAGTGGAATTAAAATGCCAAATACAACAGTAGACTCTTACCTAAAAGGCAAGCAGGTTGTTTTAATTTAGTATTTTTTACCTTTTCCCCATAAATAATTATATTTGTTTTTCATTGTTTGGTTGGTTGCAGTAGCACATTAAAGGTATGATTTAACTTAGTTACACTTTTTTACCTCACAAAAATCGGTGATCTGAAAACTGGTGTGTAGACTTTTATAAGTTCAACAAAAGGTTACCTTACGCCTTCACTTGAATGCGAATGTGTTAATATTCTTTTTGTTTAAGGGAAATGCACTTCTTTTGAAATTCTGGGAAGAACAAGAGGGAACTTCTTTTTTTTTTTTTTTAAAAAGGACCTTCTGTTAATACTCAAGTCTGTGGTGGGTCTGTAGTGTTCACATTATATATAGACTATAGTTACAAGTTTGAGATAAAAAAATTAGTATACAGTAAGATAAAAATTTCAGATGTCATGATATTTACAGCTAAATTTGTTAAAGAAACTTTAGAACATGACATTTGTGGTTAATCCAACATGATGGCCAACCAACTGTCTGTAGGAGAAAATCATCAGACAGAGGCATTGCACAAGCATTGAGCATAGCCATTACAACAGCTTGAAATGTCCTGAGAAAGAAAGAAGCCATTGAAAAACTAAAATTTGGTTCAGAGCTGTGATGAATAAAGCAACAAAGAAATGTAGCAGCAATAGCACAAGATGTAAACCATTTATCAGCAGTAAGAATCAAAAGGCCAGACTGAAATCGACAAAGAGATACAGAGATCATAAATGTTCTGAAACAAAGATGAACCTCTACCAAGTCATGAAAAGGCCAAAGTGTGTAAAAAAACAACGTGATCTAAAACATGATCCGAAACAGTTAAGCTTATTGGTCAACCATGGTGAACATAGTGTCATGGCTTTGGCTACAGAGAAGCTACAGAGAAATGTATTGATTCTAATTGGGAGGAACTTTATCATGCAGCAAGACAGTGACCCAAAACTCACATTACATTCGACTTCACCAGGTGGAAAAAGTGAAAGGTTTTAGACTGGCCTTCAATTCAATTACTGTCAGATAATTGTATATTTTATTGAGTTCTTATAGTAATTGAATACTTAAAATAATCTGATGGTTTTGTCCCTGTTGGATGACCCTCTCTTTGCTTTTGAACATGTTGTATGTCTCTCACGTTGACTTTGTTATATAGTGAATCCCATTATTTACATCATTTAGAGTGGTAGTAAGCAACATTAAGTAATTAAACTTTCGAAGTACAGAACACTGATTAGGTAACACAAAGTGATGTCATTTATATATCTTGAAAATGAGAATGTGAGAGATTTACCTCTGAGAAATCCACGTTTTTTATATAAAAGTCTGGTAGTTGAATTTGAAGTCGGCCGCGTGCACAATGTTTCATTTCTCTTTCAACACACCTGTTCAAAAGGTTTTAGATTAAGCAATACATTATAAATTATGTACATATTTTCTGAGCATCATATCTGTGGAATAATCTGAATGAGCTTCTTTGAGTGTTATGAAGTCGGTAATACAGTGTGTAGTGTCAGAATGGTGAATATTATATAGTTAACTGTGGTAAGCTACTGTTGCTGCTATAACGTCAGTGTATAATGCCTGAACCATCGATCTTTTTTCTCTTGGTTAATTATATGAAGAAATGCAGCTTGTTGTATTAGTAAGAATCCACAAAGCCCTCTCTTCTGAAGACTGATCTGAGTCTGAAAATGTGACTGTTACTTACTAAGGACATAAGAGACTCCTTATGTAAACCCTTAATGCAAAACTATAGAACATTTATTTGATATAAAATGCCTCAGGAGTGCATCATACCATATAGAATCCTTCATAAATTATTATTTTATAACCTATAAGATCTAGTGGCTAGATCTTGTGTTAGAAAGTTAAATAACAGCAATCTGCATTTCTAACCTTAAGAAAAAAGAGTGGCTTAACATTCATATAAAAATAAATATGCTTGTACATTAACACTATAAACTCTCAGAACCTGTGAGATAATCATACACATTCTCATATATACATTTGAAATATTTGTAATTTTTTAGAGTTTATGAAGTTCTGAGATTTTAAGAAGTTATCATTTTTCACTCGGCCGTAACTCACATAGGAACGTTGTTGTTGGAATCCTGTTGTTGACAATACTGAACAACGCGAGAACAATCAATGGCTCCTTTTAGTGATGTAGAACAACAGAGAACGATAAACATTTTAGCAATATGCCCTTTCTCAAGCATATATTTGCAGATTGATCAAACAAAATGTTTCTATTTCAGCGTTTGGTTTCTAAGTCAGTAAACTCTTTCTGTATTCTAACTATATTGTCATCATTGCCATTCTCTATATTACATAAAATAAACAATAAAACTCTCTAAAAATATATATTACAGTATATTTCCCTGTCATATTTTATTTAGCTTACCAATTTATCATAATAATTTGTGACATAAAACCAAAAGCTAATAATGCCAATGGCAATTAATTCAAACTGAAATCATATCAGTTATATATCCTACCTGTCATGGTCAGTGTCATGGAGAAAAATATACAAATCCTAAGAACAACCAGTAGACACATATTTTAAAAATAAGATCTCACTACTGCTGCTACTCTTGATGCAACAATGTCTCTCTTCATGCTTTGTGGTTTGCTCATAGATCGGAAGGAACTATAGACGTCACATGATACGTAATCATTACTGTCCATAATACCATATTTGACACTGAACCAGAAATGTCACCTGGTACCATTTTATTTACACAGTTGTTTTTTAAGAACAGAAGATAAAGCAGACAAAACAGGTTTTATTTTGAGGAACAAAAAAAAAAGTCAGAGACTTAGGAGGAAGTAAAGCTGCATCGATAGGGCAAAAACAATTCCACACATTATCAGATGAATACACTACAAAAGAGCTTGATAATCAGCTTAGAAATGAATTAATATGCAGAGTGATAACAAACAGGCAGAATACAGATACTTCTACTAGTTTATGTATTGTTTTATTTGTAAAACTAACATCAGATCAGGTCAGTTTAGGAAAAATTTGAGGTGATAGAGAATTACTCTATTTATGTATTAGACCATTAAACATATTATACACATGCTATGTTCCTCAAAAACAACATGCATCATTTACTTTTGTAATGCTGAAAATAAGGAACTCATTGGCGCTATTGGAAAAAAAGTGAACTGTGAAACTGATTATGAAACTAATGGTTACAGAGTGAGGTTATGAATTTGGTTTGAAATCTTGTGATCACTTAATCTTGTGATAAATTAATGCAGTGCCTGCTTTTATATCAATCAGTATATGATGTATAATCACAATACCAGTAAAAGACATCAATGGAACATCTGATCACTGGGCAAACCTGTTTTCATAGGTATTAGGTATTTGGCTCAGACACAGTCGTAGTTTGTGCCTCCAGGCACTTTTTCCTCTGCAATGTATGATAGACCCACAGGAACAGAAACAACCCTGGATATCAAAAATAAAGAAAAGTGTATATCATACACCCTCACTAAACTCACTTCCTCTTTTATGTTTTAGAAGAAGGCTGCAGTTTAGTACCTTGTTTGACACACACACATTCGATGTAGTCGCAGGTCATGCTGCTAGTTTGTATATGCATAGGGTCTAATCCTAACCCTAACCCTAATGCGTTTCATATATTAAAGAGTAAAGAATTTTAGTTTTTTTGTTTGATAAACTGACACCAAAGTAGCGACTATGCTAGAGCAAGCACTTTAAGACCACCATGTACCAAGCATGTATCCAAATCCAAAAAAATTGACATCAGATGGTAAGAATGTTCTACTTAGCAGAAAGACCTAGTGGTATGTAGTCTACATCTAGTGCACACACCACATTTGATACCTAGGAATCCTCCTCATATTCAAACTCAGTCTGATCAGTCTTTTTTAAATTTAGAGCACACCCACCATGTTGCTAACAGATCAGTGACTAGCACTCATGTGGGAAGAATTAACCATATTTTTTTGATTGGCTCTTGTGCAAAGTGCCTCTGAAGGTAGGACTTTGGAAGGTCTCTGGTTTTAAAAAATCTCCTTGCAGAAAAAATTCTGCCTTCATGCCTTGTGGCTGGGCATGGGGTCATCCTGGAAACCCATCCCATTAGGTTGCAATATTTTAATACTTAAAACGTGTACCAAAAAATACCACACACTATAGCGTTAAAAGAATCAATTCACCCACTTTTACTCAACCTATTCGTTCAACAAGAGCCCATAATCAAAGGAAATAAACCAAAGTGATTAAATTGCACACGTGATGCGAACTTCTATGTTCACACAAAATTCAGGTTGTGTTCATTTAACAATGCCTGGAGGTGATCGTAATCATTGAGGACGTGTGCAGATATTTTATTACACTCATCAGTGAGAAACTATTTCCACGCAATTTCTTTTTCAGAAATTGGTGGATTCGTTTTTATTATTAGAACACTCTACTCTTGTTAAAATTCTAAAATTGTTCCCAGCATCTGTGGAAATACACCTGCCTAAACGATACATCACGTGTTGCATCAATACATTTTAGGCAGTTTTGAGATAATTAACATATTACGGTTAAAGGGAATGTGATGTTTATAGATCAAACTGTAGTTTTAGTGATAGTAAGGTATCTGTACCTTGCAGGGTGTTAAAGATACAGAAGAGGTAAAGAACGGGGTAGTTTGTGTATCCTGATGTGAAGAAAGCCAAACCCCATGTCATTCCCAACAGAAGGGCCAGGCCCAGGACAGTGCATATATCCTTACAAGATGGAAGATTGCTACCGCTGACATTATTGCGCCGGAGCTTATAGATCTGATGCGTCACTGCCACCAGAATGCACGTGTTGAACAGGAACGTTATGGAGAAATAGCTGATGTTCATGCCATACAGAAAGCGGATGTCGGTAATCCAGCATCTGCGTAGTACAAATTGTTCATGTGTTTCTTCAGGATCAGACAGCAAAATAAACCTATTCAGCCCTGTAGAGCAGTTGACTGGGCATTCGTTTAAGTGATTTTGTTGTAAAAATGATCAGTTTTATTATACAAATTTTTCAAGGTGTTTACTTACAATTTCTTTGTTATTTTTGTGTCTGATAATTTTATTTCTGTGGTGCCATAAAAAGGCGTAGTACCATAAACACACAGACTCCCTCCAACAAGCACAGCAGGCAGTCCTGGAACAAAAAAGTAAACCAAAAACCATCCAGATTGTCATGTGTGCTATACACACACTGACCACTTTAATATGAACACCTGAACATTCATGTAATGATCTAATTAGTTAATCATGTGGCAGCAGTGCAATGCATAAAATCCTGAGGTCAAGAGCTTCAGTTAATGTTCACATCAAACATCAGAATAGGGAAAAATGATCTCAGTGACATTGCCTTGATTTATGGCAATGTGGATTATGGATTATGGCTAAATATTTAAGAATCTGCAGATTTTTTGGAAGTTTCATAAACAACAGTCTTGAGCTGACAGGAAGAGTTCAATAAACTGAATAATGTCTCCAAGTGTAATAATGGCTACAACAACAACAACAAAAAAAAAAACACATCAGAACCCTTTCTACTGTGAGCCAAAACTCGTTTAACACTGTACAATAATCAGACTGATTGTGGTATCACAGGGACAGCTGGACTTTGTAAAACATAATTTTTGGTTGAGAGCTAAGATTTGAAGATTTAGAATGCATAATGATGTGCTCTTTGGTAGCCAATTTACTGGCTGTGTAAAAAAATATTTGGATTAATATCTTAGTGACTCCTGCTACGTGACTCATCTAAGATCGTCCAATAGGAGATTGAAATAGGATGATGTGAAACTAATAGGATGTCAGTTATAGTGGTAATGGTGTAATATAGATGATTAAAAAGAGCTTTTTTTTAAGTTGAGGCAGAATAGAGAATTTCTCATCACAGTTATATCACAACCCAAAAAGGGATACGACATGGAAAAAATTGTTGGAATTGCATGGTGTGGAAAATCTTTTTCCAATCTTCAGTTGTCCAGCTTCAATGAGCCTGCATTGTGCTGCTGCCACATGAAAGATGTATGTAATTGTACTGTTTTTTATTTTAATTAAATAAACAATTC
Organism: Tachysurus fulvidraco; assembly: GCF_022655615.1. Taxonomy (NCBI): domain Eukaryota; kingdom Metazoa; phylum Chordata; class Actinopteri; order Siluriformes; family Bagridae; genus Tachysurus; species Tachysurus fulvidraco. Next base: position 37,602,678 of record NC_062519.1, read on the forward strand.
TTGTTGGTGTTTTGCCGTGTGGGACACATGAACCGATTCCTCACCCCATCCAAACAGTGACAGCTTGATCATGTAGTGCTTGATGCGGATGTTAAACACTTTGATTAGAAGCAAGAACAATTGTAATGCTTCAATGGCCATCCAAGAGAAACAGGACAAGAGGCTGTACTCTATTATCACTGCTATGAAGACACATGCAATGTTTTGAGACCATGTGGCTCCCCATTCAGTGAACAAGAAGCTGATGTTGAGAAGGAAAAGGGCCGCACTCAGAGACACGTGGATATGGATGGAACTGTCTTTGTTTGAGCTCCTGTAAAAACAGAGTATAAATGTGATTGTGGTGTATTTGTGTATGTTAAATCATGAATATAGCCGACTGACAAATAAATGGTTTTGTTGTGCTGTTGGGACAGCACTTGTCCCTTTAGATGAAAGAATCATTTCAGATGTTCACCTTTACCCCATGGTGAAACATTTCTACCCTGATTGAATTGCAGCATGAGTTTGTTTTGGGTGTTGGGATGTACACCGTGTTTGGGGGTACGAGGGATCTCTGAATGGTTTAATGAGATTAAAAATTGTTTGAAACCTAGTCACTAAATCCCAACCCATTGGTGTGTTACCAGTCTGCTCAACCAGCATCATTAAAATGTTAATTAAGGGATTATTCTTTGGAAGCATGGTATTCATCCCCACATTCTCCCATGTGTGTTATATGTGTATATTAAAAAAAAATAAAGAAACTCTAAAAAGTTTTACGTTTATGGTCAGTAACCTAGTGAACCGGTGTTCATCAAGAATGTATTCATCAATAGAGACTTAAAAGCACTTTTGTATGTCACTCTCGATAAGGGCGTCTGCCAAATGCCGTAAATGTGAACATCAATGTAAATGTTGACATGATATGATGTCCTGAGATGAACTTGTGCCCACTCCAGTATGTATTCTCACCTCAGGCCCACAACCTTGACTAAGATGAAGAAGTTACTGAAGATAAATATATGACTATATACAGTAAATATAGTACTGTACAAATGGAATTTGAACTCACACTCTTTCCAATTTGTAGGCCAAAGCCTTAAGCACTGATTTACTTACTAAATATCTTCCATTTAGATAATGCCCTAGGTTTGGAAATACATGGTTCGGTAACCAGTAGTGTTTTTTGGGCCTACGTGGATATGCAACCTCCTCAATTTCTATACAAGTGTTCTCTCCACATAGGGGTCCTTAATAACCCAGACCAGTCCTTGTTTGACTTACTTACAGTATCACATTTCATAAAGTACAGCATCAAGTTACATGCAAATAATACCGAATCAAATCATCAAATGTATGATACCCACTTTATGAAAGCATAGATGAAGATGGTCACCGCTGAGAAAAGGGCTGAAAGACTACAACCTATGTAACTAATATAGGATAGGACATTCCACTGCTGTTGATCAATTTGGGTCACATTCAGGTCAACCTAATAATAGAGATACAGACAGACAGGTGATTCCTCAGCTAACTGTAGAAGAAGTAGTTTACTCACTTGGTTTCTGATTCTGACTAAGTGCTTACCAGAAGTATGGCAAAAGGGGTCATGTGATCATAAGAGCAGGATACAACGTTACTGCTCAAAAACAGGTTGGTGAATGACCCCGTGACCTCCCAGTTTTCCCCTAAGCAGAATAAGGATGAAATCAGTATCTCTGGTTAGTTTTAACATGATAGCAACCAAAAGGTATGATATTGTATGATACGAATCTAAAATGAATGCTGCACATTTAAACAATTTTCAAAAGATGAAGTAGATGAATAGTTTCAGTTGTGTTTCTTAGCTGCTGTGAGTGTCATCTAAGTCTACTAAAGGTGGTAGAGCATTTTCTTATTTAGCTCCCAAACTTTGGAATAGTCTTCCTGATAGTGTTCGGGGCTCAGACACACTTTCCCAGTTTAAATGTAGATTAAAAACTCATCTCTTCAGTCAGGCGTACACATAATACATCCCATAATATCATGCACCAGTACATCAGACCAGCGCATTTTTATGAACGGCAGATATGTTAATCCCTTTCCACTGCTTTTCTCTTTGTACCCATCCCGAGGCATCCAGACACTGTACCAGCTCCCATCGTCCTCTGTGGGACGAAGCCTTTGGACGTCCACTGAGCCGAGGCCGACTCTAAGAATCCTGAGACATCTCCAGTTAGACTCTGTGGTACTCAGAAGATCAGAAGTCCTTGAACCTCACACCAATACAACATTTGTTTGACTGTATATTACAATCACACCCCCAGTGTCACCCATATGAGGATGGGTTCCCCCTTGAGTCCGGTTCCTCTCAAGGTTTCTTCCTTTACCAATTTAAGGGAGTTTTTCCTCGCCACTGCTGCCTGAGTCACCTCAGACTTGCTCATAGGGGAATAAATACATACACACTGTGAACTATATACATCTAATAATAATCTAGAATTTTTATTCTGTTAATTCTTATTTCTTTTATTATTCGTTATTTTCTTTATCATTAATTATGTTTACCTTCTGCTCTATGTTTATGTTCTGTAAAGCTGCTTTGAGACAATGTCTATTGTAAAAAGCGCTATACAAATAAACTTGAATTGAATTGAATTGAATTGAATTGAGTGGCCCTGTCTAAGTTCCCTGCCAGAACACCAGAGGGTGGTGTTCTTATGTGCATCTGTTTACTTGCTGTTCTTTAGTTCTTTCTCACCAATTGCCCTCCCTATATATACCCGCTGTCTTGTGCTTTGCTGTTTGCTGAGTCCTTGTATTGTGTCTCCTGGTTTCTGTTGCTTGTCTTCTGTCTTTTTTTTAATCGTTATTTTAGTTGCCTATTTTTTCTTAGTGTTTCCCTGTGTTTCTGTTTTTCTTAATAAATCCCTTTTGTCATTTTATCTCTGCACAGCCAAGCTGCAACTGCTGGGCCCTTAAGCAAAGCCCTCAACCATCCCTGCTCCAGGGGTGCTGTATTATAGCTGCCCCTGCACTCTGACCCCAACCTCCTCAGTTGGGGTATGTGAAGAAAAGAATTCCACTGTGCTGTAATGTATATTTGGCGATAATAAAGGCTTCTATGCTTCTATTCTATGCATTTGGGTCTGGATGCCTTTCTGAGGAGGCACCTGTTTCTGACAGAGAGATTCTAATTCAGATAGCTTTCTATTCACTTTTAGAAATTCTACACTTTTATTCTCTTTTTAACATTTACATTACATTTTACAAAAGTTTAGAACCTTTACATTTTTATCACCGGTCGAAATAAATGAAGTTAATTATTAACTAGATTTGTAAAGTTCGTCACGACAAACTTTGATGTTGGCTTTGACGGTGCAAGTATTCGCAAAGGCCGGTGCATTTTGGAGGCGAGTGGACAGAAAGATTGTGAAAGCTACTGGACCGCTAAGGTGCCAATACTTTTGGAGGTGATCGGCCATGAGCATGTGACGTGATCCAAATACCCGTAGGGCAGTTCCCTTCATTGTGCTGAGTGTTTTGATATGTCACATGTCCATGTTGTGCAAATTTTTTATTGCGCTTCTTTTGGGGGCGGGGCTACATGTGACATCAAGTGACGTCACTTGACGTGACTAGAATACCCGTGGGGCAGTTCCCCTCAATGTGCTGAGTGTTTTGATATGTCACATGTCCATGTTGTGCAAATTTTTGATTTCGCTTGTTTTGGGGGCGGGGCTACACGTGACGTCACGTGGTGTCGAGTGACGTCACCAGAATATCCGGTGGGGTGCCAATACTTTTGGCAAAAAGTGGCTACTGAGGGTTTGGACATTTCATGTCAATACTGCAGTCATTATGGGTATCTACTTATTATTATACTGCGGGGATCACAGAGAGAGAAGCCGTGCCTGAGCTCTGCGCACGCTGTGTGTGAGAGCTTAGAGGAATTTTCGGAATTCCCCATTCAAGTCTATGGGATGTTCGATCGTCGACTACCGGAAAACCGAAAATTCCGTCGGAAGTCCGAAATAAAAACTTCGTCCGGAGTAAGGTCCTAAAGAACCTGTTCGAGTTTGGTGTAAATCGCTCGAAAACTTGCCGAGTTATAAACCTCAAAAGTTTATAATGGAAGTCTATGGGAAAAAAGGCCACTTTGAGCTTCCGTACCGGGAATGCCGGCATTCCGATCTCTTAGAAAAATAGAAGCAACAAACTTCAGACCAGGGTCTACGACATATCCGAATTTGGTGCATGTGGCTCGAACGCCCTAGGCCGCATTTTTTAAAATAAATTTTTGTCTAATAATAATAATAATAATAATAATAATAATAATAATAATAATAATAAGCTTATAACGGAAATCAGAATGTTGGCTTCTACAAAGCCAACATAATTATTTCTTTAACACTGCTACAGCTGTATCAATTCTGATGGATGTAGTTGGGTAATTGAACTTTTAAACTCCTACCTATTATTCAGCAATTAATATTGTTTAATAACTGCTATAAATTATTCAGTAAAAGTACAACCAAGAAGAAGGTTAAGATAGCATAGACAAGAATAGGAGGAATTTAGAGGAAATCATTTGAATGACTTGGTTTTAATTGCATATCTAAATAAGTTCATATACTATATTTTGAATATTATTATTCTTTTAACTGAATTTAATTATGTAGGCTTATTCTTGCGCTTATAAGTCCCTTTTAAGCTTGGAGAGGCTTTGGCAATATTAAGAGAAGCATTGTTAAGGGTTTATTAATACACACATTTCAACCCATAATTGATGTGATAGTTTGTGTATTAATAGAGAGATTTATTGTCATCATAACCCATTTGAAACCTGTTTGAATCTAGGCTAAGACTTGAAACATTTTGGGAAACATTTTGGGAAGCGTTACCAATATAGAATCCCCATGACTCATAAGAACGAGTAATCTTTCTCACTATGTATAACTCTTTACATTAAAGTACTTCACCTAGAATATTAGATGATCTTAGTGGTCTTTACTTGCCAGGTATACAAACATGGTGCATGCATTTTATTTACAGTATACAGTTTATTTAAAATTCTACACTCTAATTTCATCACTACCATCATAATTTTCATCTAACTAACCATCACTACCATTTTTTTATTACCATGTTTTGTATATACACGCTACGTTTTAAGATTAAAGTTAGAGGCAGTGTAACCATTTTTGCACCTTATGATTTAATCCAACTCCATCTGTACAAGTTTATTAAGAGATCAGGTTCTCATCACTGTCAGTTCTAATCACTATTGCATCACCAACAACAAACTAAAACTTTGAGCATGTGACAAAATCCTACATACCTGTTTCATTATAGAACTGACACGACAGTGTTTGGTTTTCCTATAAGAACAATTTCAGGGTTAAAAAAAAATAGGTCATATAATCCTTTTCACATGCGATTATATGAATAAAATTATTTCATATGAAAAACTTGCTTAAAAATTGTTAATCCGTGACATTTTCAAAATCATATGTGTTAGTTTCATAATTAAACTATGTGATCGTTCCTATGTAAAATTCATATGACTTTTTTTTGTAAAGGAAGAAAGTAGCATAAGCCTGGACAATAACGTCTAACATACAAAACTATGCTTATAAAGATACGTACAGATGATCACTTACATTTATTTCACTACTGTTCACTGTAAAATTGATAACAAGTCGATTGGACAAGTTCTTAAGCTCACGGTCCAGTATTTCAACACAAATGACTTGGGATTTCAAAATGGTTGTCGAGTTACCCTGTGAAAATGTGCAGAAAACGGATATGTTTATAGTCTTTAAAAAAAAGTAACTCAAGCTTTCAACAGAAATACACATTATTTAAAGAGATTGTAAAGGTTCATGTAAGACTTACTATAAAATCTTCAGATGAGCGATATCTCACTACGCTAACTTTACTGAGCTGCTCAGAGACGTTCAGAAATGGTTCAATCGGGACAAAAACGTCTATGGGTCGATCATACTCAGACAGCTATCAGACAGTAAAGACACATAGAATTCAGATCAGACACAGCTCACTTAAACAATTTGAAATGTTTAACACTGTCAGATGTTTTTAGTACTAATCATTATATCCCAGTATTTTGAATCTGATGATTTTTTCTTACAATTCACCTGTTTATATTCATTTACTCATTTGAATAATTGACAGGTTCGATAGTAGCAACTCATTCAGAGAGGTTTGTATGGCATACACTGCACATGATCATATATCGCTAATAAAAAAACATGGATTTATTTGACAAATAAAAATGAACATAGAAATGTTTTTTGTATGTAAATGTTATTATTTTTTCTTGGAGATTACACAATATACCTTATAACATTATATTACCTTGGGCGCAGGGATCTTTACACGGCTGTGTTCCGGGGAATCATTCATCATATTCATCTTAACTACAGTCATTATATAGACTGTGTAATTACAGGTTTTGCTTTTCCCTGCAAAGTTTTCCCTGGTCACATTATGGATGAACTTTTTCTGTTCAGTCATGCATTTAATGTTCTGACTTTTACAGTGTACATGGTTGTTTGTATTCAGATTTGAATCTCGGAAACATGTACATTTATCACCTGAATAAAAAGAATAATGATGGATGGATGGATAGTTGTATGGATGGAAAATGCCATTTTTTTTGTGTAATCCACATTTCACACCACCAGTAGTTAAAAAAGATTATTAAATAATATAGAAAATAGTAAACATTTAATTTGTTATCATGACTTAGATGTGCAATTGATGTAAAAAAAAATGCACATATTTATTAATGTCTATTTTGGAAGAAATTAAAAAATTGTACCGCATGATGTGGATTCCTGTGGACTGACTCCATTTTTCTGACTGGCTCCAACATTCACCAGAAGCATAAAGCAGAGGAGAATCATATTAGCAGCTCTCTGCTATGAATAGATAGATAGATCAACAGATAACAGCATTAAAAAGCTTTAATAGAGCTAACACATAACAGTGTGCAAGACATGACATGAAATATATAATTTATAATACTGCAGCTTAATAAAAAAACTTTAGAAATGGAATGACGTTAAAAAGTATATAACAAGATTCCAAGATGAAAGGAAACAATCAAAAAGTTTACAAGGCAACGGCGTAATTACAAATTAATCTCTGTGTACACTACGATAAGATGGAAGAAGTCTATTTATTATTTACTCATCTAATATTGTCTAAATATAACAGATTAAGTATGGTTAATTCATAAACACCTCAAACACAGAAAACTAAAACTTACAAAACAAAACAAATGAACAAAACACACGTCATATTTTAGATATAATACTTGATGATTTTTCAAAAAGAAAAGGGCTGCTTCATATAGAAATATTAAGAAACCCCAGAAAACTCACCAAGCAAGGTATCAACTTCTCAGTTGTGTTGCTTGTTTTTCAGTTGTTGATAATAAGCCTCTTATAATTTGTGTAAGCAAATATATCAGACGCATCAAATGTGGAAATGCACATTGGATACTGAATGCATATGCGTTCCACTTATCCAGGAGGCACTGCCACACTTCTATGTGGTTTATTCAAATGGGTTCTCTTTACCATAGATGTTCCTCTGATATAAAAATATTTTTGGAAACAAGTACACAAATTAGCTGCAGGCTTACTGGAAGTAGACACTAGAAATTGGATCCAACGTATTGGATGACAAGTAATGCATTTTGTACCCACTTCCTTCCTCCTCAGGTAATTTTAATGATTTAATACACACAGTTGTTAAGTACAACCATTAATCTAATGTTTGTTTTCCAAATTAGATAGTTAAATGTTTTCCACATATAATATATCTTTCATGTCATTTGTACAAGTAAATTATTAAAAAAAATAAGGACAATATTAAAATGAAAGTTCATTCATCCATTCAGTTTCTACCGCTTATCCGAACTTCTCACGTCACAGGCTATCTCAAGGCGTCATCGGGCATCGAGGCAGGATACACCCTGGACTGAGTGCCAACCCAATGCAAGGCACACAAACTCTCATTCACTCACGCAATCACACACTACGGACAATTTTCCAGAGATGCCAATCAACCTACCATGCATGTCTTTGGACCGGGGGAGGAAACCGGAGTACCCGGAGGAAACCCCCGAGGCACGGGGAGAACATGCAAACTCCACATACAAGGCAGAGGTGGAAATCGAACCCCCAACCCTGGAGGTGTGAGGCGAACGTGCTAACCACTAAGCCACCATGCCCCCCCCCCAAATGAGAGTTGAATACATTAATACTATATTAGAATAGTATGGGGAATTTGAGATAGCTTACTTACCAGTGTCACTTCATGAACCAAAATACAAATGATTTAATACAAGATATGTATTAAATGTAACTTTCAGGAACTTATATTCTACAGAATGAATGTTTTCTGGGGCAAATTAAGCATAGAATATTAAAAATAATGTTCAATTCAGACTTTTTTTTTCTTAATTTCCTTTAATACTTGAAATTTCTAAAAGAAAAAAGTAATTTGCTGTTTTATGAATTGAATGTCAATCCACCGACATCCACAAGTGATACCGTTGCCCAGTCTGTTTAGCAGGGGATGCTCTGAAACAGGGTTGGTATCAATACATAACATCACACTATTACTTTAACATACTATAAAAGATTTGTTTAATGATTTACAAATGCATATATAATGAGATCACATACGCAACAAAGACCAAAGTTTTGCTAGTTTAGAAATAAGGGTACTTTATATATAAACCCATAATATCACATCAGATCAGTGTCATGATACATATTAAACAGGCACTATATGTTATCTAGAACAATGTGCGTCATTCGTCATAACGTTGGTAGTATGAAACAGTTGCTTTTGATGGGAAAAAGTGAACCATGCGACTGATTATGAAACTCGTCATGGGGTTGGGTTCAATAACTCATTACTTTCTCTTCTCTTAAATTATTTATTTATTTATTTATTTATTTAATTTATTTATTTATTTTGAAGAAACATAACTGTTATTGTACAAACACCTTGTAAAAAAATATCGTGGTAACATGTAACACGTAACAACACGGGTTCAAAAGAATACATGAATAAATCAAATCAATTCAATTAAAAGAAAATGCAAACATTGACAAGTAAAGGAAAGTGGGTTATATCCCAACAACAATAATAATAATAAAACATATCTCATAGCAAACAGCTTGTAAATTAAAGGACTGTGCAATAAAAAAGATGTTCATCTAAAATGAGAGTATATATTAGACCAAAAGTTCTGAATGATATCACAGTAAAAGAATGAGTGTACTGACGTTTCGTCATCACTTCCCCAAAACGAGTAGTCTTGTTTCGGTTCTTGTCTTGAAAGCTAACCAGTATGATGTATAGTCACATCACCACTAAATGACATGTAATATCTGATCAGTGGGAAAAGCTGCTTTCCATAGTCTTGATTGGAGCACTGGACGGGTCAGACATAGTTGAGGATTGTGCCAGCAGTCTTCTCTTCTTCTTCATTGTTGCGTAAAACCACAGGAACAGAAACAACCCTGCACACCACCAACAAGACAAAAGTTAACATCATAAAAAAAACTAAACTTAAGCTTTTTTTTATTGAGCAGGTTGAATTCGTGCTGTCTGTTCAGTTTTCATTTTAAATTTGGTCACACTTTCCATGGTGATATCAGGGTTGATGTTGATCTGCTCTCGATGCACAGATAGAAATTCAGTAGTAAGCCTAAAGCTGCTGTGGGTGTGATTTAGGAATCTCTATTACAAAAATCATTAATTCCTGCCCTCATACCCCGTGGATAGGTGCGGGGTAATCATAGAGAACCATTCAATCAGGTTTCACAAATGTATCTCTTCACCTGATGTTCTAATTTTGCTGAAATAACCTAGATACTGTTTCACAGAGAGCCCATGAACAAAGAAAGGAAGTAAATCAAAGTGATTAAATCATGGGATCATTTTCTTATCTGGATTGTATTTCATCGCTGTTAAGAGTCTAAATCCATGAACGTGAACTTTTTTTTACAGGACTTGTCGGATTGGTTTCTCCAACAAGCTTTTGTAAATAACTTTTTCAACATAGTACATTTTAAAAAAGGAGCGGTAGGGAAATATTCCCAGGATCCACAGGGTAGAGTAGACCTTTGCAGATGTGTATATTCAGATTTATGCATATTCAATTGTGCATCTGCATATATTATAAAATCGGGCCATAATTATTTTTGCTTACAGTTTTGCATAAATATTAGAAATAGAAATTAATAAATGAATGTTTTTACAAAGCATTCTGTAGTTTAATGATACCTTGCAGGGTGTTGAAGATACAGAAGAGGTAAAGAACGGTGTAGTTTGTGTATCCTGATGCGAAGAAAGCCAAACCCCATGTCATTCCCAACAGGAAGGTCAGACCCAGGACAGTGCAAATATCTTTACGAGATAAAAACCTACTGCCTCTGACATTCATGCGACGGAGCTTACAGATCTGACATATCACTGCCACCAGAATGGACATGTTAAACAGGAACATTATGGAGAAGTAGGTGATGTTCATGCCGTAAAGAAAGCGGATGTCAGTAATCCAGCAGCTGTGAAGTACAAATTGTACATGATTTTTTAGTGCCAAACAGCAAAGATCAGATGTTTCATATAGGTTTATTTCAATACAGCCATGTAGAGCTTTTGACTGGCATTCACAAAAGTGTTTTAGGGATTTAAAAAAAAAAGTTTTAAGATACAAACTGCAAGACATTTGGAATGTTTTTACTTACAATTGCATTGCTTCGTTTGTGTCTGATAATGTTATTTGTGTGGTGCCATAAAAAGATGCTTTTCCATAAGCACACAGACTTCCTCCAACAAGAAGAGCAGGCATTCCTGGAACAAAAAATAATCCAGAATATTATGTGTGCTATATATACACTGAACATTTAATATGCATACCTGAATATTTATGCAGTTATCTATCTATCAGCCAATCATGTGGCAGCCGGAGGCTACAAGACTAGAACCAGATTACTATCTACAGAGACCCAGAACTGGAGACTTTTCTCAATTTTTCACAATTGTTAGTATTCAGATTCGGTTGGCCCGCATGGCTCTACAGCCACATGATTGGCATATTTGGATAATTGCAAAAAATAAATAAATAAATAAATAAATTATTAGTCATTCATTATTGTTCTTATATTGTAGTATTTTGCAGTGTGGGACACATGATCCGATTTCTCACCCCATCCAAAGAGTGACAGCTTGATCATGTAATGCTTGATGTAGGTGTTGAACACTTTGATTAGAAGGAAGTACAAATGTAATGCTTCAATGGCCATCCATGAGAAACAGGACAAGAGGCTGTACTCTACTATCACTGCTATGAATACGCATGCACTCTTCTGAGACCATGTGGCTCCCCATTCTGTGAACAAGAAGCTGATGTTGAGGAGGAAAACGGCTGCACTCAGAGACACATGGATGTGGATAGAAGTGTCTTTGTTTGAGCTCCTGTAAAAACAGAGCATAGATTTGGAGTGATGTATTAACTCTTCAGCACCAGCATTAAAAAAACACTGACATAGGAATGAGGGAATCTCTCCAGTGTCTTAAAGTGCATGAACAAGAATCTGGAGTTTTGCATGTTCTCCACATATCTGCATAGGTTTTTTTCTCTGTTCTCCCATTTCCACCTAACTCCCAAAAAACATGCTGGTAAAATGGAACGGTGACTTTAAATGTGTAAAGAGATCACTGAAGTTAACGAGTCTAACTCTAAATAGTTGACATTTGGCTGATGCATCTCTCCAAAGCACTAAAAACTGACAAGTTGTGGAGTAGATACTGTATGTATCTTGAAACCCAAATATCTCAAAGACCAAGTGAAATCATAGTGCTGGGATTTGAACTCACAACCTTTCTGATCGGTAGCTTAAACCCTTGACTACAACGTCTACATTAATAACATGTCTTTAGGTATGGAACTACACAGTAAAAAAAACAAAAAAACAGTAGTGTTTTCTTGGCCCTGTGCAAATGTCTGCTTAAGTGCCTTCTCTGCCTAGTATTCATCCTTAAAATACACTCTTGAAATCATTTTCAAAGTAGCTGATTATGGAAATTAGAATATATATAAATACATTAAAAAAATGGTCTTAGCCACTTAAATGCATTGTATATATATATATATATATATATATATATATATATATATATATATATATATATATATATATATATATATATATATTTAATACGCACTTCGTGAAAGTGTAGAGGAAGATGGTGACTGCCGAGAAAAACGCTGAAAAACTGCAGCCTATGTAACTAATAGAGGACATGATTTTCCACTGCTTACTATCCAATTTTGGATTAGTCTAATAAGAGAGATACAAAACACAAACAAGCATAAGAATAGATATTTCTCAGAAAAACTATAGTATAACACATTTTCTTACTTTCTTTAATTTCTGATATTAATGCAAGGCTTACCAGAAGTACAGCAAATGGAGTCATGTGATCGTATGAACAGCTTACAGTGCCGCTGCTGTTAAAATTCTCCAGGTCTGTAAAAGACCCCGTGTCAGCCCACTTGTACACTATTCAGGACCAAATAAGAGTCTGTGGTTAATTTTAGCCTAATATCTAGCAACAGATAAGATCCTGTGTGTACACATGAGAAGATGATAACAATGAATGTGTTAAAAAAAACAGTTTAAAAAAGATTGGATTGAATCAGTTGGGTTCCTGTAATGTATCTGAGCTGCTCTGAGTCAATCTGATAATCCTGTATACTTCATTTTTGTTTGGCATTTGTTTGATAATTCACTCTTTATTTTGTTTTTTAAAGTTTCAATTTATTTCTGTTTCATTATTATACATTTAATTTGAATATATGCTATTATTAATTAGCCAATGAATAAATAAAGAAATTAGTGTAAAGATGTAATAGTATTTACACTAATTTCTTTATTTATTCATTGGCTAATAAATTTAAACTTTAAAAAACAAAATAAACAGTAAATTATCAAACAAATGCCAAACAAAAATGAAGTATACAGGATTATCAGATTGACTCGGAGCAGCTCAGAAACATCACAGGAACCCAACTGATTCAATCCAATCATTTTTAATAAATGATAAATCATAAACTTTTTTTTTTAACACATTCATTGTTATCATCTTCTCATGTGTACACACATGATTATTGTAATGTGACTGGTACTGTTTACTTCATTGTTTATTAGAGTTTTAGTCCTTTTAAAGCCTGGAAAGGTCTTGGCAAAGTCAGTAGGGGTTCTGGTAGGAGATTATTGACACACAAGCATGTTCCAGCACATACACAATATGACAATTTGTATTATAAAAAAGAATGAATCAAGTTATTATGACCTTATTGTTAACCTCCTAGTCTAAATCTAGACTAAGGTGGAGCTCCAGTATGAGTAAGCTCTCTCTTAGTTTGCATATGCAGTATTATTCTGTGAGGTTTTTCACCCAGGATATTAGTGATCTTTACTCGTCTGGTGTATTAAAACGATGAATGCATCATTACTAAATATCATTCAAATTATAGAACTTATAGAGCATTTTTTATTTCATTATAACGAACCAATCATCACTGCCAGTTTACACACCTCATTTTGTATAAAATGGTACAATATTACATTAAGTTCAGAGGCAGTGAAACTACTGTATATCTACACGTCCTTGTGACTTTAATCCAACTCCATTTGTACAAGATTATTACAAGATCACGTTCTCATCACAATCCATTCTCATGACTATTGCACCATCAATAACAAATTTATGCAATTTACAAAATCCTACATACCGTTCTCATCATAGAACTGACACGACAGGGTATAGTTTTCCTGTGACAGTAAACATAAGAGCAGAATTAACAATTGGAGCAAATAACCCATATACCATGTAAAATTATACACACATACAGTACATCATATCTGAACCTGTAGCTAAATGAATCCTATATAAAAATCACATTTAAAAGTAAATGAATCAAGTCACAAGCGTGGAAAAGTTTGTAAAGATGCCAAAACTTGTATGTAACAAATATGTACTCTATACAGATGATCACTCACTGGTATTATTTCACTATAGTTCAGTGTAAAGTTGATAACAAGTCGATTGGACAAATCCTTAAGCACACGTCCATTAACTTCAACGCGAATGACTTTGATCGTGAAGTTTTGGGAGACGCCATTCTGTAAATATATGAAAAAAAGGGGATATCCTGTAGACTTATTTATACACTATATACAAGTCATTAGTATCTTAAGAGATTATGAAAGTTTGCTTAAGACTCACCATAAAATGGCTGGCAGAAGGATATGTTACTATGCCAATTTTGCACTGCTCCGTGGGGACATTTTGAAAAGGTTCAGTAGGGACAAAAATCTCCACAGGAAACTTATTATTAGGCACCTACAGTAACAGACAGTAAAGACGGAGACTGTTTTTGTCATATGATATTCATGTAAACACTTGGTAATAAAAGTGTTAATAATCTAGGTGGTTTTAATCATTAGATCCCACAAATATATGAATCATTATACCACAGCGCTGTTGAATTCTCAGTTCTGATTGTTCAGCAGGATTCGATTCAATTTTTATACCATCGGCTCTGACAGTAGTTCTGGTCATATATTTCAAATCACGTATTTATCTTAATGCGCTCATACTAATACATTATTAAATCTACGGTAGCAGCTGATTCGGAGGGACTGTATGGCAGACAAGCTACATTGTTTAAGCTCAATTGTCTTAGCTGAGCTTAAGCAGACATTCTTCTGGCTGCATTATATTACGTACAAAAGCCAAAGAGAAAAAATAATCATTTAATCATATTGTAAAGCTTTCTCTCTGGAGACATTTACATAAATAACATTTATCGAAGGACTCTCCAGTTTTCCAACATACTGTAGGGCTTCGTTTGCAGATATCCAGTGATATGCTGTTTGGGCATCTAGGGGAAATCTGTTCCACCACTTTTGTGCCAGAACAGAAAAGAGTCTTGCTGTATACCTAACTCTTACCCTGAGAGATAGTGATAAGAGCTTTAACGTATGAGCAAGCTGGTCCATGTTTGGCTTTGTAGAAGCATCAGTGTTTTGAATCTGATGCCTGCAGCTACCAGCAGCCAGTAATGGGAGCACAGCAGTGGGGTGGTGTGTAAGAATTTAGGCAGGTTATAAACAAGTTAAGTGTCATGTGAGGTGTGTTACCTTTGGAGCAGAGATCTGTACAAGCTTGAGATCTGTGGTGTTTATCATATCCATCTTAACTACAGTCATGTTTAATTCCTTTAGGTCATAATTTTTGGATGTTCCATTAAATTTGGAGTTGATGAGGAACTCTATGTACTTTTTCTCTGCTCTGTGTTGCACAGACAAGGACATGTTTTTCAGTCTAAATTCATGAACACTAAGCAGTGTATTTAGATTTTTTTATTTTGCTTACCTAATGTATGCATATATTAAGCTGCTGTCAGATGCCAACAATTGTTCACACATTTGTTTTACTTGTGCTATTTTCTTTAAGTCTTTCAGGTTGTTAGAACTGGATAAGTTCATGAACAAAGGTCCTATTTCACCAGGTTTACACTGTGTGACATTACACGTGATCTCACCTAAAGCACCTAAAGATAAAAAACAAACAAATTGTAAATAAATTATTTTTGTATAGAAAAATCATTGAATTTATGAAAACAGAAAAACTGCTTTAGATTTATTCAAAAACTGAAATTGTGGCTTACTTATTTTGAAGACAAGTTTTATCCTTTGAGGTGTGATTGTATAATTTTGAACCTCATATGTTACATTATTCAGATCCATTAGGTTTGTGGAAAGATTAACAAAACTGCAATCTACATAACACTGATTATTATCCCAGGTACATAGTAATTTAGTAAGGTTCTCTTCAATGTCCAATCCTGAATTGTTGTAGATAAAAAAGTTCTTAGTCCTATTATCTGCATAAAGAGAAGACAGTAAGCTATCATCCACTGTTAACACTGTCGGATAATGGTGAGTTAGGGAAAAGAAAAAAACCACACAAAAAACACAACCTGAGTAATTTCTACAGGACAGGTTTTGCTGCTGCTTCCCCACCTAAAGAGTAAGAAACACACAAACACAAAAAGACACAATTAGACAGACAGAGATACAGATTTATTACCACAACAATAGTAGTTTACTCATTAGATTTCTGATACTGATTCAGTGCTTACATTAAATACAGCAAATGGGGTCATGTGATTATATGAGCAGTTTACAGTGTTGCTGCTGCTAAAATTCTCCAGGTTGGTGAAAGACCCAGTGTCACTCCACTTGTGCTCTAAATGGGACCAAATAAGAAACTTTTGGTTAGTTTTATTATATTAGCTGCAAACCGGTAGGATTTTGTATGTAAACATGAAACAGACGATTAAAAACGATGTTGGACACTCAAGTCAGCTTTCATTAGATGGATATAAATATATATAATTTTCTTTTGGATATATACATATATATCCATGTAATGAAAACTGACTTGAGTGTCTAGCATCATTTTCCAATCATCTGCTTCATGTTTACACACAGAATCCTACCTGTATACATATACCTGTATATCGTCTTATTATCTTCTGGGAGACACCTGTGTCATTTCTAATCAAGTAAAAACTTGCTGGTTGAATAAAAGTAACTTTAAGTCAGAATTTGCCTGGGGTATTTAATCTGGCATTCAAATGATGGCAATACTTCTTATGTAAATGTTCATTTTATTTTATTATAAATTATTTGAATTATAAACTATCTATCTATCTATCTATCTATCTATCTATCTATCTATCTATCTATCTATCTATCTATCTATCTATCTATCTATCTATCTATCTATCTATCTATCTATCTATCTATCTATCTATCTATCTATCTATCTATCTATCTATCTATCTATCTAAAATAAAGTCGTGATCACGACAATACAACTTTTATGCAGAGATAACAAGAAAATGAAGAAAATGACAAAACAAGAAAGAGGAAATATAATAATGCATGGCCTGCATAGTTACATCTATACATCTATACTTTATGCAGTTTAATAAATATATAAACAAAAGTTTTAATCCAACCCCATGTGTACAAGTAAATAAAACTTTTCAGGACTTGAAAAAATCCTCCATACCTTTTTCATCATAGAACATACATGACCGATTAGAGTTTTCCTATTAGAATAAACACAACAGAATAATGAACAAATAGATAAAATAACATTTTCTGACTTTTTTCCCCACACATGATTATATCATTAGAATATAAAACAATAAACTTTACAATAATCACGTGATTAAAGTGCATCACATCTGAACAATTAAACCAGATGTACTACATGTAACATAAAAACAAATGGATCATTATTACGTTTGACTAATTTCATTCAATCGGATCAATAAATTGATTTGATTTGATTAATCAGCCAATAAAAAACATCAATCAATAAATAAAAGGTGTGTAATACGGGTGCAAAAAAATCATGTGAGGAAAAAAACATAAATTATGTGCAAAAGTCACATATTAAAAGTAAACATGAAAAGAAATGAAACCCAAACACTTTTCTTATGTGCAAATCCATGTGTGCCAATGTACAACATAAATCATTTGATAATTCTCATGTGAAGTTTTTGAGACTTTTCCATAAGGGAAGAAAGTGCCATGAGCCTGAACAAGATTATAAGGAAGCCCAAACTATGATCTGAAAAAATATATTCGTGTATTCACTTACGAGGTTTATGTTGGTACTGTTCACTGGAAACTTGATGAAAAGCTCCTTGCTCCTTGTCAAGTTCTTGCGCCCAGATCCTATGGTTTCGACACGAACAATTTGGGTCATCAACACCGTGTTTGAGTTATTCTGTGGAAATGTGCAGAAACGTTATATGGATTTATATTCATGGGGAAAAATCTTGAGCATCTATTGGA
The DNA here is from genome assembly GCF_022655615.1 of Tachysurus fulvidraco. Lineage (NCBI taxonomy): Eukaryota > Metazoa > Chordata > Actinopteri > Siluriformes > Bagridae > Tachysurus > Tachysurus fulvidraco. The sequence goes on from NC_062519.1 coordinate 37,620,635, forward strand.
AATATATGGCAAATAAAACTATTGTGAACATGTACTAAAACTTACGTTAAACTTTTCAGCAGTTCCGTATCTCACTACAGCGACAAGGGAATCATTTGTAGATTCAGTAGGGAAGAATACGTCTATGGCTTCATCCTGATCAGACCACTATCAGACAGTAAAGACAGATTTTATTCAGATCACACATCATTCACTTAAACATTCTGAAACAGAATATTTTCATTATCTTGGTGGTTTTAATTGTTGGAGGTTTCTATCACTAATATTCCTACTAGTTTATTCATTATCCAATAACTACTATCACAGCAGCTCCAACAGTATTTCCAACTCAAATCACATTTATATTAATGCGTTCATTTTAATATGCTGTTGTTTCTATAACTATCCATTCACAGATGCAGGGGATTTTATCCTAACCCAGAGGAATAAAAGTCTGGTAAGAGACTCTTTGTAGCCGCTATAATGTAAGTGAAAAAAAACTTTTGTTAAACGTCTTAGAAATGCCACAACATTAGTAACAGTGAGTAGCATTGAGATGTTGAAAAATTGGCACGATTTAGGAGGAATAGAGAAAATTGTGATGTGTTGTTATTATAAAATAATCCACTTCAGGGTGGTAACAGTAATTCTGCTTCGTGTTAAGCTACATTGCAACATTACATCATGTCTTTGACTATTTTCCTATTTCAGTGTTTGATTCCTTATTCAATTTAGAATCAGCAATGACTGATAATTACCTTTGGAGCAGAGATCTTTACACTCCCATCAACTGGATTCAACATGCTTATATTAAAAACAGTCATTTTAAAAATCGTGAAGTTTATGGTTATGCTTGACTCATTAAACGTTGAGTTGATCTGCTGATCGATGAATTCCTTCTCTTTCCTGTGTTGAACAGAAATCAACATATATTTCTGTCAAATTTTCTAGACAAATACCGATCAGTTCTTCATCTGAATCTGTTTGTTTACTTACTCGAAGTATATTTCTGCAGAAAATGATTTATTACACATATCCTGTGCTTTAATTAGTCTTGTGAAGTCCATTGTGTTTATAGATGTATTCATTTCATAGGAGTTACACTTTGTGATGTTACATGTGATGATTTTCTCACCTAAAATTTTATTTAAAATAAAAAAGGATTAGGATTAGGGTTATAATACGACTAATTAACAAATACCGAATAATGTATCACTTAAATTAATGCTAAGAAATTGCAGATTCATTCAAGAAAACTCAAACTGTGACTCACCCTTACAAAAGACCAGCTGAGTTTTGCGTTGACCTGTGATTGTAGAATTTAGTGCCAGATTTGTTATGTTTATCACACCAGTTATGTCTGTGGTGAGATTGACAGAACTACACTCTACATAACACCGATCCTCTCCCCAGGTACAGAGTGATGTAGAATGGTTCTTTTGAAATGTCAATTCTGTGCTGTTGAAGAAAATAAAGTTCTCATCTGCATAAAGAGAAAACATAAAGAAACAAGTAAACCACAATCCACCGATTATTGCTGTAGGATAAACAAGTTAATTAATGAACAATGATGAGTGAGTGATAAAAAAACCCAAAAAACACAAAAGACCACAACCTGTGTCATCACTACAGGGCAGGTTTTCATGCTGCTGCTTCATGGGCACCTAAAGAGTAAAAAACACACAAATATACAAACAGAGATACAGATTTATTACCACAACAATAGTAGTTTACTCACTAGATTTCTGATACTGATTCAGTGCTTACCAGAAATACAGCAAATGGGGTCATGTGATTATATGAGCAGTTTACAGTATTGCTGCTGTTAGAATTCTCCAGGTTGGTGAAAGACCCAGTGTCACTCCACTTGTGCTCTAAATGGGACCAAATAAGACACTTTGGTTAGTTTTATCATAATAGCTGCAAACCGGTAGGATTCTGTGTGTAAACATGAAGCAGACGATTGGAAAATGATGCTAGACACTCGTCAGTTTTCATTAGATGGATATATATATATCCAAAAAAAAAAAAAAAGTATATACACACACATATATATTACATAGTTCCTATGTTACGATATCTAAATGTTCAGTTTATTTTATTAAAAAATATTTGAATTATAAACTATCTATCTATCTATCTATCTATCTATCTATCTATCTATCTATCTATCTATCTATCTATCTATCTATCTATCTATCTATCTATCTATCTATCTATCTATCTATTCGTGTATTTATATAAAATTCTCTTTTATAATATTTAATGTCCTTAAAGTTGTTTTTGTTCTTTTTTTGTTTCACCTCATGCATTATACTTTTATCTCATACATTTTGTTACATACAGAAGTTTTAAGAGGCCATACTTTATTATATTTTTTCCTTTTTTTTGTTTTGTCATGCTACAACTTTATTCTTCTCGTTATCTTGACATAACAAAAGTTATTTTGCATTATAATGTTGATAACACTTAACAATTGACAGTATTTAAGAGAATAAAGGCTCGACCTTTAACGTAAATCCAATACATATTAACATTGGGGTACATGCAGAGATCATGACTAAATAAAGTCGTGATCACGACAATACAACATTTATGTCGAGATAACAAGAAAATGAAGTTTTTATCATGACAAAACAAGAAAGAGGAAATATAATAATGCATGGCCTTTTAAGACCTCCATAGTTACATCTATACTTTATGCAGTTTAATAAATATATAAACAAAAGTTTTAATCCAACCCCATGTGTACAAGTAAATAAACTTTTCAGGACTTGAGAAAATCCTCCATACCTTTTTCATCATAGAACATACATGACAGCTTAGAGTTTACCTATTGGAATAAACACAACAGAATAATGAACAAATAGATAAAATAACATTTTCTGACTTTTTTCCCCACACATGATTATATCATTAGAATTTAAAATAATAAACTTTACAATAATCACGTGATTAAAGTGCATCACATCTGAACAATTAAACCAGATGTACTACATGTAACATAAAAACAAATGGATCATTATTACGTTTGACTAATTTCATTCAATCGGATCAATAAATTGATTTGATTTGATTAATCAGCCAATAAAAAACATCAATCAATAAATAAAAGGTGTGTAATACAGGTGCAAAAAAATCATGTGAGGAAAAAAACATAAATTATGTGCAAAAATCACATATTAAAAGTAAACATGAAAAGAAATGAAACCCAAACACTTTTCTTATGTGCAAATCCATGTGTGCCAATGTACAACATAAATCATTTGATAATTCTCATGTGAAGTTTATGAGACTTTTCCATAAGGGAAGAAAGTGCCATGAGCCTGAACAAGATTATAAGGAAGCCCAAACTATGATCTGAAAAAATATATTCGTGTATTCACTTACGAGGTTTATTTTGGTACTGTTCACTGGAAACTTGATAAAAAGCAGTTTGGTCAAGTCCTTGCGCCCAGATCCTATGGTTTCGACACGAACAATTTGGGACATCAACACCGTGTTTGAGTTATTCTGTGGAAATGTGCAGAAACGTTATATGGATTTATATTCATGGGGAAAAAGCTTGAGCATCTACTAGAAATCTATGCCATTTAAAACTATTGTGAACATGTACTAAAACTTACGTTAAACTTTTCAGCAGTTCCGTATCTCACTACAGCGACAAGGGAATAATTTGTAGATGATTCAGTAGGGAAGAATACTTCTATGGGTTGATCCTGATCAGACCACTATCAGACAGTAAAGACAGATTTTATTCAGATCACACATCATTCACTTAAACATTCTGAAACAGAATATTTTCATTATCTTGGTGGTTTTAATTATTGGAGGTTTGTATCACTAATATTCCTACTAGTTTATTCATTATCCAATAACTACTATCACAGCAGCTCCAACAGTATTTCCAACTCAAATCACATTTATATTAATGCGTTCATTTTAATATGTTGTTGTTTCTATAACTATCCATTCACAGATGCAGGGGATTTTATCCTAACCCAGAGGAATAAAAGTCTGGCAAGAGACTCTTTGTAGCTGCTATAATGTAAGTGAAAAAACTTTTGTTACACGTCTTAGAAATGCCACAACATTAGTAACAGTGAGTAGCATTGAGATGTTGAAAAATTGGCACGGTTTAGGAGGAATAGAGAAAATTGTGATGTGTTGTTATTATAAAATAATCCACTTCAGGGTGGTAACAGTAATTCTGCTTCGTGTTAAGCTACATTGCAACATTACATCATGTCTTTGACTATTTTCCTATTTCAGTGTTTGATTCCTTATTCAATTTAGAATCAGCAATGACTGATAATTACCTTTGGAGCAGAGATCTTTACACTCCCATCAACTGGGTTCAACATGCTTATATTAAAAACAGTCATTTTAAAATTCGTGTAGTTTTTGGTTATGTTCGACTCATTAAACGTTGAGTTGATCTGCTGATCGATGAATTCCTTCTCTTTCCTGTGTTGCACAGAAATCAACATATATTTCTGTCAAATTTTCTAGACAAATACCGATCAGTTCTTTATCTGAATCTGTTTGTTTTCTTACTTGAAGTATATATCTGCAGAAAATGATTTATTACACATATCCTGTGCATTAATTAGTCTTGTGAAGTCCATTGTGTTTATAGATGTATTCATTTCATAGGAGTTACACTTTGTGATGTTACATGTGATGATTTTCTCACCTAAAATTTTATTTAAAATAAAAAAGGATTAGGATTAGGGTTATAATACGACTAATTAACAAATACCGAATAATGTATCACTTAAATTAATGCTAAGAAATTGCAGATTCATTCAAGAAAACTAAAACTGTGACTCACCCTTACAAAAGACCAGCTGAGTTTTGCGTTGACCTGTGATTGTAGAATTTAGTGTCAGATTTGTTATGTTTATCACACCAGTTATGTCTGTGGTGAGATTGACAGAACTACACTCTACATAACACCGATCCTCTCCCCAGGTACAGAGTGATGTAGAATGGTTCTTTTGAAATGTCAATTCTGTGCTGTTGAAGAAAATATAGTTCTCATCTGCATAAAGAGAAAACATAAAGAAACAAGTAAACCACAATCCACCGATTATTGCTGTAGGATAAACAAGTTAATTAATGAACAATGATGAGTGAGTGATAAAAAAACCCAAAAAACACAAAAGACCACAACCTGTGTCATCACTACAGGGCAGGTTTTCATGCTGCAGCTTCATGGGCACCTAAAGAGTAAAAAACACACAAATATACAAACAGAGATACAGATTTATTACCACAACAATAGTAGTTTACTCACTAGATTTCTGATACTAATTCAGTGCTTACCAGAAATACAGCAAATGGGGTCATGTGATTATATGAGCAGTTTACAGTGTTGCTGCTGTTAGAATTCTCCAGGTTGGTGAAAGACCCAGTGTCACTCCACTTGTGCTCTAAATGGGACCAAATAAGACACTTTGGTTAGTTTTATCATAATAGCTGCAAACCGGTAGGATTCTGTGTGTAAACATGAAGCAGACGATTGGAAAATGATGCTAGACACTCGTCAGTTTTCATTAGATGGATATATATATATCCAAAAAAAATAAAAAAAGTATATACACACACATATATATTACATAGTTCCTATGTTATGATATTTAAATGTTCAGTTTATTTTATCAAAAAAATATTTGAATTATAAACTATCTATCTATCTATCTATCTATCTATCTATCTATCTATCTATCTATCTATCTATCTATCTATCTATCTATCTATCTATCTATCTATCTATCTATCTATCTATTCGTGTATTTATATAAAATTCTCTTTTATAATATTTAATGTCCTTAAAGTTGTTTTTGTTCTTTTTTTGTTTCACCTCATGCATTATACTTTTATCTCATACATTTTGTTACATACAGAAGTTTTAAGAGGCCATACTTTATTATATTTTTTCCTTTTTTTTTTGTTTTGTCATGCTACAACTGTATTTTTCTCGTTATCTAGACATAACAAAAGTTATTTTGCATTATAACGTTGATAACACTTAACAATTGACAGTATTTAAGAGTATAAAGGCTCGACCTTTAACGTAAATCCAATACATATTAACATTGGGGTACATGCAGAGATCATGACAAAATAAAGTCGTGATCACGACAATACAACATTTATGTCGAGATAACAAGAAAATGAAGTTTTTATCATGACAAAACAAGAAAGAGGAAATATAATAATGCATGGCCTTTTAACACCTCCATAGTTACATCTATACTTTATGCAGTTTAATAAATATATAAACAAAAGTTTTAATCCAACCCCATGTGTACAAGTAAATAAAACTTTTCAGGACTTGAGAAAATCCTCCATACCTTTTTCATCATAGAACATGCATGACAGCTTAGAGTTTACCTATTGGAATAAACACAACAGAATAATGAACAAATAGATAAAATAACATTTTCTGACTTTTTTCCCCACACATGATTATATCATTAGAATATAAAACAATAAACTTTACAATAATCACGTGATTAAAGTGCATCACATCTGAACAATTAAACCAGATGTACTACATGTAACATAAAAACAAATGGATGATTATTACGTTTGACTAATTTCATTCAATCGGATTATTAAATTGATTTGATTTGATTAATCAGCCAATAAAAAATCAATCAATAAATAAAAGGTGTGTAATACGGGTGCAAAAAAAATCGTGACGAAAAAAACATAAATTATGTGCAAAAGTCACATATTAAAAGTAAACATGAAAAGAAATGAAACCCAAACACTTTTCTTATGTGCAAATCCATGTGTGCCAATGTACAACATAAATCATTTGATAATTCTCATGTGAAGTTTATGAGACTTTTCCATAAGGGAAGAAAGTGCCATGAGCCTGAACAAGATTATAAGGAAGCCCAAACTATGATCTGAAAAAATATATTAGTGTATTCACTTACGAGGTTTATTTTGGTACTATTCACTGGAAACTTGATGAAAAGCAGTTTGGTCAAGTCCTTGCGCCCAGATCCTATGGTTTCGACACGAACAATTTGGGACATCAACACCGTGTTTGAGTTATTCTGTGGAAATGTGCAGAAACGTTATATGGATTTATATTCATGGGGAAAAAGCTTGAGCATCTACTAGAAATCTATGCCATTTAAAACTATTGTGAACATGTACTAAAACTTACGTTAAACTTTTCAGCAGTTCCGTATCTCACTACAGTGACAAGGGAATTATTTGTAGATGATTCAGTAGGGAAGAAAACATCTATGGCTTGATCCTGATCAGACCACTATCAGACAGTAAAGACAGATTTTATTCAGATCACACATCATTCACTTAAACATTCTGTAACAGAATATTTTCATTATCTTGGTGGTTTTAATTATTGGAGGTTTCTATCACTAATATTCCTACTAGTTTATTCATTATCCAATAACTACTATCACAGCAGCTCCAACAGTATTTCCAACTCAAATCACATTTATATTAATGCGTTCATTTTAATATGTTGTTGTTTCTATAACTATCCATTCACAGATGCAGGGGATTTTATCCGAACCCAGAGGAATAAAAGTCTGGCAAGAGACTCTTTGTAGCTGCTATAATGTAAGTGAAAAAACTTTTGTTACACGTCTTAGAAATGCCACAACATTAGTAACAGTGAGTAGCATTGAGATGTTGAAAAATTGCCACGGTTTAGGAGGAATAGAGAAAATTGTGATGTGTTGTTATTATAAAATAATCCACTTCAGGGTGGTAACAGTAATTCTGCTTCGTGTTAAGCTACATTGCAACATTACATCATGTCTTTGACTATTTTCCTATTTCAGTGTTTGATTCCTTATTCAATTTAGAATCAGCAATGACTGATAATTACCTTTGGAGCAGAGATCTTTACACTCCCATCAACTGGGTTCAACATGCTTATATTAAAAACAGTCATTTTAAAAATCGTGACGTTTATGGTTATGCTTGACTCATTAAACGTTGAGTTGATCTGCTGATCGATGAATTCCTTCTCTTTCCTGTGTTGCACAGAAATCAACATATATTTCTGTCAAATTTTCTAGACAAATACCGATCAGTTCTTCATCTGAATCTGTTTGTTTACTTACTCAAAGTATATATCTGCAGAAAATGATTTATTACACATATCCTGTGCTTTAATTAGTCTTGTGAAGTCCATTGTGTTTATAGATGTATTCATTTCATAGGAGTTACACTTTGTGATGTTAAATGTGATGATTTTCTCACCTAAAATTTCATTTAAAATAAAAAAGGATTAGGGTTAGGGTTATAATACGACTAATTAACAAATACCGAATAATGTATCACTTAAATTAATGCTAAGAAATTGCAGATTCATTCAAGAAAACTCAAACTGTGACTCACCCTTCCAAAAGACCAGCTGAGTTTCGTGTTGACCTGTGATTGTAGAATTTAGTGTCAGATTTGTTATGTTTATCACACCAGTTATGTCTGTGGTGAGATTGACAGAACTACACTCTACATAACACCGATCCTCTCCCCAGGTACAGAGTGATGTAGAATGGTTCTTTTGAAATGTCAATTCTGTGCTGTTGAAGAAAATACAGTTCTCATCTGCATAAAGAGAAAACATAAAGAAACAAGTAAACCACAATCCACCGATTATTGCTGTAGGATAAACAAGTTAATTAATGAACAATGATGAGTGAGTGATAAAAAAACACAAAAAACACAAAAGACCACAACCTGTGTCATCACTACAGGGCAGGTTTTCCTGCTGCAGCTTCATGGGCACCTAAAGAGTAAAAAACACACAAATATACAAACAGAGATACAGATTTATTACCACAACAATAGTAGTTTACTCACTAGATTTCTGATACTGATTCAGTGCTTACCAGAAATACAGCAAATGGGGTCATGTGATTATATGAGCAGTTTACAGTGTTGCTGCTGTTAGAATTCTCCAGGTTGGTGAAAGACCCAGTGTCACTCCACTTGTGCTCTAAATGGGACCAAATAAGACACTTTGGTTAGTTTTATCATAATAGCTGCAAACCGGTAGGATTCTGTGTGTAAACATGAAGCAGACGATTGGAAAATGATGCTAGACACTCGTCAGTTTTCATTAGATGGATATATATATCCAAAAAAAAATAAAAAAAAGTATATACACACACATATATATTACATAGTTCCTATGTTACGATATCTAAATGTTCAGTTTATCTTATTAAAAAAATATTTGAATTATAAACTATCTATCTATCAATCTATCAATCTATCTATCTATCTATCTATCTATCTATCTATCTATCTATCTATCTATCTATCTATCTATCTATCTATCTATCTATCTATCTATCTATTCGTGTATTTATATAAAATTCTCTTTTATAATATTTAATGTCCTTAAAGTTGTTTTTGTTCTTTTTTTGTTTCACCTCATGCATTATACTTTTATCTCATACATTTTGTTACATACAGAAGTTTTAAGAGGCCATACTTTATTATATTTTTTCCTTTTTTTTGTTTTGTCATGCTACAACTTTATTCTTCTCGTTATCTTGACATAACAAAAGTTATTTTGCATTATAACGTTGATAACACTTAACAATTGACAGTATTTAAGAGAATAAAGGCTCGACCTTTAACGTAAATCCAATACATATTAACATTGGGGTACATGCAGAGATCATGACAAAATAAAGTCGTGATCACGACAATACAACATTTATGTCGAGATAACAAGAAAATGAAGTTTTTATCATGACAAAACAAGAAAGAGGAAATATAATAATGCATGGCCTTTTAACACCTCCATAGTTACATCTATACTTTATGCAGTTTAATAAATATATAAACAAAAGTTTTAATCCAACCCCATGTGTACAAGTAAATAAAACTTTTCAGGACTTGAGAAAATCCTCCATACCTTTTTCATCATAGAACATACATGACAGCGTAGAGTTTACCTATTGGAATAAACACAACAGAATAATGAACAAATAGATAAAATAACATTTTCTGACTTTTTTCCCCACACATGATTATATCATTAGAATATAAAACAATAAACTTTACAATAATCACGTGATTAAAGTGCATCACATCTGAACAATTAAACCAGATGTACTACATGTAACATAAAAACAAATGGATCATTATTACATTTGACTAATTTCATTCAATCGGATCATTAAATTGATTTGATTTGATTAATCAGCCAATAAAAAAATCAATCAATAAATAAAAGGTGTGTAATACGGGTGCAAAAAAAATTGTGACGAAAAAAACATAAATTATGTGCAAAAATCACATATTAAAAGTAAACATGAAAAGAAATGAAACCCAAACACTTTTCTTATGTGCAAATCCATGTGTGCCAATGTACAACATAAATCATTTGATAATTCTCATGTGAAGTTTATGAGACTTTTCCATAAGGGAAGAAAGTGCCATGAGCCTGAACAAGATTATAAGGAAGCCCAAACTATGATCTGAAAAAATATATTAGTGTATTCACTTACGAGGTTTATTTTTGTACTGTTCACTGGAAACTTGATAAAAAGCAGTTTGGTCAAGAGCTTGCGCCCAGATCCTATGGTTTCGACACGAACAATTTGGGACATCAACACCATGTTTGAGTTATTCTGTGGAAATGTGCAGAAACGTTATATGGATTTATATTCATGGGGAAAAAGCTTGAGCATCTACTAGAAATCTATGCCATTTAAAACTATTGTGAACATGTACTAAAACTTACGTTAAACTTTTCAGCAGTTCCGTATCTCACTACAGCGACACGGGAATAATTTGTAGATTCAGTAGGGAAGAATACGTCTATGGGTTGATCCTGATCAGACCACTATCAGACAGTAAAGACAGATTTTATTCAGATCACACATCATTCACTTAAACATTCTGTAACAGAATATTTTCATTATCTTGGTGGTTTTAATTGTTGGAGGTTTGTATCACTAATATTCCTACTAGTTTATTCATTATCCAATAACTACTATCACAGCAGCTCCAACAGTATTTCCAACTCAAATCACATTTATATTAATGCGTTCATTTTAATATGTTGTTGTTTCTATAACTATCCATTCACAGATGCAAGGGAGTTTATCCTAACCCAGAGGAATAAAAGTCTGGCAAGAGACTCTTTGTAGCTGCTATAATGTAAGTGAAAAAACTTTTGTTACACGTCTTAGAAATGCCACAACATTAGTAACAGTGAGTAGCATTGAGATGTTGAAAAATTGCCACGGTTTAGGAGGAATAGAGAAAATTGTGATGTGTTGTTATTATAAAATAATCCACTTCAGGGTGGTAACAGTAATTCTGCTTCGTGTTAAGCTACATTGCAACATTACATCATGTCTTTGACTATTTTCCTATTTCAGTGTTTGATTCCTTATTCAATTTAGAATCAGCAATGACTGATAATTACCTTTGGAGCAGAGATCTTTACACTCCCATCAACTGGGTTCAACATGCTTATATTAAAAACAGTCATTTTAAAATTCGTGTAGTTTTTGGTTATGTTCGACTCATTAAACGTTGAGTTGATCTGCTGATCGATGAATTCCTTCTCTTTCCTGTGTTGCACAGAAATCAACATATATTTCTGTCAAATTTTCTAGACAAATACCGATCAGTTCTTCATCTGAATCTGTTTGTTTACTTACTCGAAGTATATTTCTGCAGAAAATGATTTATTACACATATCCTGTGCTTTAATTAGTCTTGTGAAGTCCATTGTGTTTATAGATGTATTCATTTCATAGGAGTTACACTTTGTGATGTTACATGTGATGATTTTCTCACCTAAAATTTTATTTAAAATAAAAAAGGATTAGGATTAGGGTTATAATACGACTAATTAACAAATACCGAATAATGTATCACTTAAATTAATGCTAAGAAATTGCAGATTCATTCAAGAAAACTCAAACTGTGACTCACCCTTACAAAAGACCAGCTGAGTTTTGCGTTGTCCTGTGATTGTAGAATTTAGTGTCAGATTTGTTATGTTTATCACACCAGTTATGTTTGTGGTGAGATTGACAGAACTACACTCTACATAACACCGATCCTCTCCCCAGGTACAGAGTGATGTAGAATGGTTCTTTTGAAATGTCAATTCTGTGCTGTTGAAGAAAATATAGTTCTCATCTGCATAAAGAGAAAACATAAAGAAACAAGTAAACCACAATCCACCGATTATTGCTGTAGGATAAACAAGTTAATTAATGAACAATGATGAGTGAGTGATAAAAAAGACAAAAAACACAAAAGACCACAACCTGTGTCATCACTACAGGGCAGGTTTTCCTGCTGCAGCTTCATGGGCACCTAAAGAGTAAAAAACACACAAATATACAAACAGAGATACAGATTTATTACCACAACTATAGTAGTTTACTCATTAGATTTCTGATACTGATTCAGTGCTTACCAGAAATACAGCAAATGGGGTCATGTGATTATATGAGCAGTTTACAGTGTTGCTGCTGTTAGAATTCTCCAGGTTGGTGAAAGACCCAGTGTCACTCCACTTGTGCTCTAAATGGGACCAAATAAGACACTTTGGTTAGTTTGATCATAATAGCTGCAAACCGGTAGGATTCTGTGTGTAAACATGAAGCAGACGATTGGAAAATGATGCTAGACACTCGTCAGTTTTCATTAGATGGATATATATATATCCAAAAAAAAATAAAAAAAAGTATATACACACACATATATATTACATAGTTCCTATGTTATGATATTTAAATGTTCAGTTTATTTTATCAAAAAAATATTTGAATTATAAACTATCTATCTATCTATCTATCTATCTATCTATCTATCTATCTATCTATCTATCTATCTATCTATCTATCTATCTATCTATCTATCTATCTATCTATTCGTGTATTTATATAAAATTCTCTTTTATAATATTTAATGTCCTTAAAGTTGTTTTTGTTCTTTTTTTGTTTCACCTCATGCATTATACTTTTATCTCATACATTTTGTTACATACAGAAGTTTTAAGAGGCCATACTTTATTATATCGTTATCTTGACATAACAAAAGTTATTTTGCATTATAACGTTGATAACACTTAACAATTGACAGTATTTAAGAGAATAAAGGCTCGACCTTTAACGTAAATCCAATACATATTAACATTGGGGTACATGCAGAGATCATGACAAAATAAAGTCGTGATCACGACAATACAACATTTATGTCGAGATAACAAGAAAATGAAGTTTTTATCATGACAAAACAAGAAAGAGGAAATATAATAATGCATGGCCTTTTAACACCTCCATAGTTACATCTATACTTTATGCAGTTTAATAAATATATAAACAAAAGTTTTAATCCAACCCCATGTGTACATGTAAATAAAACTTTTCAGGACTTGAGAAAATCCTCCATACCTTTTTCATCATAGAACATACATGACAGCTTAGAGTTTACCTATTGGAATAAACACAACAGAATAATGAACAAATAGATAAAATAACATTTTCTGACTTTTTTCCCCACACATGATTATATCATTAGAATATAAAACAACAAACTTTTCAATAATCACGTGATTAAAGTGAATCACATCTGAACAATTAAACAGATGTACTACATGTAACATAAAAACAAATGGATGATTATTACGTTTGACTAATTTCATTCAATCGGATCAATAAATTGATTTGATTTGATTAATCAGCCAATAAAAAACATCAATCAATAAATAAAAGGTGTGTAATACAGGTGCAAAAAAATCATGTGAGGAAAAAAACATAAATTATGTGCAAAAATCACATATTAAAAGTAAACATGAAAAGAAATGAAACCCAAACACTTTTCTTATGTGCAAATCCATGTGTGCCAATGTACAACATAAATCATTTGATAATTCTCATGTGAAGTTTTTGAGACTTTTCCATAAGGGAAGAAAGTGCCATGAGCCTGAACAAGATTATAAGGAAGCCCAAACTATGATCTGAAAAAATATATTCGTGTATTCACTTACGAGGTTTATTTTGGTACTATTCACTGGAAACTTGATAAAAAGCAGTTTGGTCAAGTCCTTGCGCCCAGATCCTATGGTTTCGACACGAACAATTTGGGACATCAACACCGTGTTTGAGTTATTCTGTGGAAATGTGCAGAAACGTTATATGGATTTATATTCATAGGGAAAAATCTTGAGCATCTATTAGAAATATATGGCAATTAAAACTATTGTGAACATGTACTAAAACTTACGTTAAACTTTTCAGCAGTTCCGTATCTCACTACAGCGACAAGGGAATAATTTGTAGATGATTCAGTAGGGAAGAATACGTCTATGGGTTGATCCTGATCAGACCACTATCAGACAGTAAAGACAGATTTTATTCAGATCACACATCATTCACTTAAACATTCTGAAACAGAATATTTTCATTATCTTGGTGGTTTTAATTGTTGGAGGTTTCTATCACTAATATTCCTACTAGTTTATTCATTATCCAATAACTACTATCACAGCAGCTCCAACAGTATTTCCAACTCAAATCACATTTATATTAATGCGTTCATTTTAATATGTTGTTGTTTCTATAACTATCCATTCACAGATGCAGGGGATTTTATCCTAACCCAGAGGAATAAAAGTCTGGCAAGAGACTCTTTGTAGCTGCTATAATGTAAGTGAAAAAACTTTTGTTACACGTCTTAGAAATGCCACAACATTAGTAACAGTGAGTAGCATTGAGATGTTGAAAAATTGCCACGGTTTAGGAGGAATAGAGAAAATTGTGATGTGTTGTTATTATAAAATAATCCACTTCAGGGTGGTAACAGTAATTCTGCTTCGTGTTAAGCTACATTGCAACATTACATCATGTCTTTGACTATTTTCCTATTTCAGTGTTTGATTCCTTATTCAATTTAGAATCAGCAATGACTGATAATTACCTTTGGAGCAGAGATCTTTACACTCCCATCAACTGGATTCAACATGCTTATATTAAAAACAGTCATTTTAAAAATCGTGACGTTTATGGTTATGCTTGACTCATTAAACGTTGAGTTGATCTGCTGATCGATGAATTCCTTCTCTTTCCTGTGTTGCACAGAAATCAACATATATTTCTGTCAAATTTTCTAGACAAATACCGATCAGTTCTTCATCTGAATCTGTTTGTTTACTTACTCGAAGTATATTTCTGCAGAAAATGATTTATTACACATATCCTGTGCTTTAATTAGTCTTGTGAAGTCCATTGTGTTTATAGATGTATTCATTTCATAGGAGTTACACTTTGTGATGTTAAATGTGATGATTTTCTCACCTAAAATTTCATTTAAAATAAAAAAGGATTAGGGTTAGGGTTATAATACGACTAATTAACAAATACCGAATAATGTATCACTTAAATTAATGCTAAGAAATTGCAGATTCATTCAAGAAAACTCAAACTGTGACTCACCCTTCCAAAAGACCAGCTGAGTTTCGTGTTGACCTGTGATTGTAGAATTTAGTGCCAGATTTGTTATGTTTATCACACCAGTTATGTCTGTGGTGAGATTGACAGAACTACACTCTACATAACACCGATCCTTTCCCCAGGTACAGAGTGATGTAGAATGGTTCTTTTGAAATGTCAATTCTGTGCTGTTGAAGAAAATAAAGTTCTCATCTGCATAAAGAGAAAACATAAAGAAACAAGTAAACCACAATCCACCGATTATTGCTGTAGGATAAACAAGTTAATTAATGAACAATGATGAGTGAGTGATAAAAAAACACAAAAAACACAAAAGACCACAACCTGTGTCATCACTACAGGGCAGGTTTTCATGCTGCTGCTTCATGGGCACCTAAAGAGTAAAAAACACACAAATATACAAACAGAGATACAGATTTATTACCACAACTATAGTAGTTTACTCACTAGATTTCTGATACTGATTCAGTGCTTACCAGAAATACAGCAAATGGGGTCATGTGATTATATGAGCAGTTTACAGTGTTGCTGCTGTTAGAATTCTCCAGGTTGGTGAAAGACCCAGTGTCACTCCACTTGTGCTCTAAATGGGACCAAATAAGACACTTTGGTTAGTTTTATCATAATAGCTGCAAACCGGTAGGATTCTGTGTGTAAACATGAAGCAGACGATTGGAAAATGATGCTAGACACTCGTCAGTTTTCATTAGATGGATATATATATATCCAAAAAAAATAAAAAAAAGTATATACACACACATATATATTACATAGTTCCTATGTTATGATATTTAAATGTTCAGTTTATTTTATCAAAAAAATATTTGAATTATAAACTATCTATCTATCTATCTATCTATCTATCTATCTATCTATCTATCTATCTATCTATCTATCTATCTATCTATTCGTGTATTTATATAAAATTCTCTTTTATAATATTTAATGTCCTTAAAGTTGTTTTTGTTCTTTTTTTGTTTCACCTCATGCATTATACTTTTATCTCATACATTTTGTTACATACAGAAGTTTTAAGAGGCCATACTTTATTATATTTTTTTCTTTTTTTTTTGTTTTGTCATGCTACAACTTTATTTTTCTCGTTATCTTGACATAACAAAAGTTATTTTGCATTATAACATTGATAACACTTAACAATTGACAGTATTTAAGAGAATAAAGGCTCGACCTTTAACGTAAATCCAATACATATTAACATTGGGGTACATGCAGAGATCATGACAAAATAAAGTCGTGATCACGACAATACAACATTTATGTCGAGATAACAAGAAAATGAAGTTTTTATAATGACAAAACAAGAAAGAGGAAATATAATAATGCATGGCCTTTTAAGACCTCCATAGTTACATCTATACTTTATGCAGTTTAATAAATATATAAACAAAAGTTTTAATCCAACCCCATGTGTACAAGTAAATAAAACTTTTCAGGACTTGAGAAAATCCTCCATACCTTTTTCATCATAGAACATACATGACAGCTTAGAGTTTACCTATTGGAATAAACACAACAGAATAATGAACAAATAGATAAAATAACATTTTCTGACTTTTTTCCCCACACATGATTATATCATTAGAATATAAAACAACAAACTTTACAATAATCACGTGATTAAAGTGCATCACATCTGAACAATTAAACCAGATGTACTACATGTAACATAAAAACAAATGGATGATTATTACGTTTGACTAATTTCATTCAATCGGATCATTAAATTGATTTGATTTGATTAATCAGCCAATAAAAAATCAATCAATAAATAAAAGGTGTGTAATACGGGTGCAAAAAAAATCGTGACGAAAAAAACATAAATTATGTGCAAAAGTCACATATTAAAAGTAAACATGAAAAGAAATGAAACCCAAACACTTTTCTTATGTGCAAATCCATGTGTGCCAATGTACAACATAAATCATTTGATAATTCTCATGTGAAGTTTATGAGACTTTTCCATAAGGGAAGAAAGTGCCATGAGCCTGAACAAGATTATAACGAAGCCCAAACTATGATCTGAAAAAATATATTAGTGTATTCACTTACGAGGTTTATTTTGGTACTATTCACTGGAAACTTGATAAAAAGCAGTTTGGTCAAGTCCTTGCGCCCAGATCCTATGGTTTCGACACGAACAATTTGGGACATCAACACCGTGTTTGAGTTATTCTGTGGAAATGTGCAGAAACGTTATATGGATTTATATTCATGGGGAAAAATCTTGAGCATCTATTAGAAATATATGTCAATTAAAACTATTGTGAACATGTACTAAAACTTACGTTAAACTTTTCAGCAGTTCCGTATCTCACTACAGCGACAAGGGAATCATTTGTAGATGATTCAGTAGGGAAGAATACGTCTATGGGTTGATCCTGATCAGACCACTATCAGACAGTAAAGACAGATTTTATTCAGATCACACATCATTCACTTAAACATTCTGAAACAGAATATTTTCATTATCTTGGTGGTTTTAATTGTTGGAGGTTTCTATCACTAATATTCCTACTAGTTTATTCATTATCCAATAACTACTATCACAGCAGCTCCAACAGTATTTCCAACTCAAATCACATTTATATTAATGCGTTCATTTTAATATGTTGTTGTTTCTATAACTATCCATTCACAGATGCAGGGGATTTTATCCTAACCCAGAGGAATAAAAGTCTGGCAAGAGACTCTTTGTAGCTGCTATAATGTAAGTGAAAAAACTTTTGTTACACGTCTTAGAAATGCCACAACATTAGTAACAGTGAGTAGCATTGAGATGTTGAAAAATTGGCACGGTTTAGGAGGAATAGAGAAAATTGTGATGTGTTGTTATTATAAAATAATCCACTTCAGGGTGGTAACAGTAATTCTGCTTCGTGTTAAGCTACATTGCAACATTACATCATGTCTTTGACTAATTTCCTATTTCAGTGTTTGATTCCTTATTCAATTTAGAATCAGCAATGACTGATAATTACCTTTGGAGCAGAGATCTTTACACTCCCATCAACTGGGTTCAACATGCTTATATTAAAAACAGTCATTTTAAAATTCGTGTAGTTTTTGGTTATGTTCGACTCATTAAACGTTGAGTTGATCTGCTGATCGATGAATTCCTTCTCTTTCCTGTGTTGCACAGAAATCAACATATATTTCTGTCAAATTTTCTAGACAAATACCGATCAGTTTTTTATCTGAATCTGTTTGTTTACTTACTCGAGGTATATATCTGCAGAAAATGATTTATTACACATATCCTGTGCTTTAATTAGTCTTGTGAAGTCCATTGTGTTTATAGATGTATTCATTTCATAGGAGTTACACTTTGTGATGTTACATGTGATGATTTTCTCACCTAAAATTTTATTTAAAATAAAAAAGGATTAGGGTTAGGGTTATAATACGACTAATTAACAAATACCGAATAATGTATCACTTAAATTAATGCTAAGAAATTGCAGATTCATTCAAGAAAACTCAAACTGTGACTCACCCTTACAAAAGACCAGCTGAGTTTTGCGGTGACCTGTGATTGTAGAATTTAGTGCCAGATTTGTTATGTTTATCACACCAGTTATGTCTGTGGTGAGATTGACAGAACTACACTCTACATAACACCGATCCTCTCCCCAGGTACAGAGTGATGTAGAATGGTTCTTTTGAAATGTCAATTCTGTGCTGTTGAAGAAAATATAGTTCTCATCTGCATAAAGAGAAAACATAAAGAAACAAGTAAACCACAATCCACCGATTATTGCTGTAGGATAAACAAGTTAATTAATGAACAATGATGAGTGAGTGATAAAAAACCCCCCAAAAAACACAAAAGACCACAACCTGTGTCATCACTACAGGGCAGGTTTTCCTGCTGCTGCTTCATGGGCACCTAAAGAGTAAAAAACACACAAATATACAAACAGAGATACAGATTTATTACCACAACTATAGTAGTTTACTCACTAGATTTCTGATACTGATTCGGTGCTTACCAGAAATACAGCAAAGAGGGACATGTGATTATATGAGCAGTTTACAGTGTTGTTCTCCAGGTTGGTGAAAGACCCCATGTCACTCCAACGGTTTGCTAAATGGGACCAAATAAGATTATCTGGTTAGTTTTAACATAATATCTGCAGACAGGAAGGATTCTGTGTGTCAGCATGAATAAGACTGAAAAACGATGCTGGACGCTCAAGCATCTGGGTGTCATTATGGCTTAGACAATTTCCTGCCCGAACACAAGGGGGCGGTTTGGCAGGGGTTAGTTTTTTCTTGTGTCATGATTTTGATTTTCTGTTTTTGCGTTCTCATGTGTGTTTACATACCTGTTCCTCAATGCTTACTAATTAGACTCACTATTTATTATCTGTTGTTGAGTTTGTTACCGGTGGGCGCTAATTTAATTAAATTAAATTTAATTAAATTTAATTTGTTATGTTTTTTGGATGTTGTACTTTTCAGTTTTCTTTTCTGGTATTTTCTTGTATTTCTTGTTTTGTATTTTAGTTGCTCAGTTTCCCACCTAGTGTTTCCCTGTGTGCTTTGGGTTGGTTATTTTATTAATAATACCCCATGTCTGCTATCCCTGAATTTAATTGTAGATTTTTCACCCCTCTCCTGACAGAAAGGTCTGAGTCGAGTCAGTTGTGTTTCTGTGATCTTCCTGAGAACAACTGATGTGATATTATACACTTTACTAATTCTTAATCTTTTCATCTCCAGTCCAGTTAATAACAGTAGTAATTATTATTAGTTATTAAAAAAATTCAGGGAGTTTAAGGGCTTAATGTGGCATTATGTTTGATTGCTATACAGTAAATAGCATGGAGTAATCACTAAGTTATAATCTGTGTGCAGTTTGTTAGTAACAAGGATTCTGTGAATCTTTTTAAAGCAGGCAGATGTGAAGGGAAAAGTCAGTAGGGGGCGCTGGCAGTATAATAGATACACTGCCTGATACACAGGAACATTTCAGTACCTACACGATACTGTATACAGTGACAGGGTGTTTAACAGGGAACTTGGTTACTTCCTTATAATCTACCAGTTGAAACCTAGACTAAGGGTGATTTCATAAAGAATTACCTTTAACCTCCATGGTGAGTAATCTAGTATAATAGGTGTACTTAGTAGTCTTAACTATGTGGATGTGTAAGCCTAGCGGTTAAGGTGCTAGACTACCAATCGGAAGGTTGTGAGTTCGATTCCCATGTTAACTAGGCAGCCACTGCTAGGCCCTAACCCCTCAACTGCTCAGTTGTATAAAATTGCTCTAGATAAGGGCATCTGCTAAATGCTGTAATGTAATGTAATGTGGGATGTGGTATGTGGTAGCTCAGTGGTTAAGGTTGCTACTGCAGGGCTCAAGTGTATACACTCAGGTGAATAAACTGAAATAAGACAATGTAAGTCACTCTGAATAAGAGTGTCTGCTAAATACTGTAAATGTAATGTAACTTTTGAGGAGTATTAGCATGATAAAGGCATCAATACCAAATATTCAAATTATAAACCAACCAATCATCTCTACCAATCTATGAATGTTAATTCTGAATTCAGGTTCTGGTCATGGTTAGTTCACATCACTATTGCACCAACAATAACGAACTAAACCTCAAAACATTTCTACATACTTGTTTCATCATAGAACCGGCATGACAGGTTGTAGCTTCCCTATAAAAATAACCACAAACATACAAACAAAAATAATAGTAAATTATCAATAAATTAACCATTTCCACATGTGATTATATGAATGATATGTAAACATGGGTTTTAACCTCTTATGGCCTGAAATTAAGGTAACCACATCTCACGTCATCTGAACAACAACGGCTCAAATGTGACAATAAAAAAACAACATATACACACAAATTAAAAAATGCCCTAAAAGTGAAAGCTGTGTATAACTTATGTGTGAAATAATAATAATAATAATAATAATAATAATAATAATAACAATAATAATAATAATAAATACATAAATAAATAAATAAATAAATAAATAAATAAATAAATAAATAAATAAATACATTGAAATTAGAATATTAAAAATCATGTTGGGAAATACAGAAATTAACAACATTAAAAAAAAAAAGACCTATCAAAATAAAACCCATGACCTACTGTATATGAAAAGAAAGAACCCTGTAAAAAATGGCTACAAATAATAAAAATAAATAAATAAATAACATAAAAATAAGTAAAGCATGTAAAAAAACGCTTAAAAAATGAAACCACATGAACTATGTATAAAAAAATATATGGAAAATATAATGTGAAGAATTAAAGAAAAAACACAATTGTAAATTTCAAATGCAAATCATGTTCATACGTGTACTGTAGTTTATCGGACTTATTTGACTAGGAAAGTGCCACAAACCTAGACAGAATGCTAAGGATGACAAAACTGTGATCACAAAAATATAATACAAACACAACTTACATCTATTTCTTTACTGCTGTTCAATGGAAAATTGATAACAATTTGATCGGACAAGTCCTTTATCTCGCATCCGACAGATTTGATGCGGATGACTTTGGACCTCAGCAGAATGTTTGAGTCATTCTGTGAAAATGTGCAGAAATGTATGAAGACTTATATTATGGGAAAAAATATGAACTCGAGCATTCAGCAGAAACATTCATTATTTAAAGAGATTATGATGGTTTATTTAAGACTTACTGTAAACTGTTGAGCACGGGGATATGTCACTATAGCAACTTTGCTCTGGTTCACTGTGACATTTAGAAAAGGTTTAGTGAGGATGAATACGTTAATTGGTGGATCATCTTCAGACAGCTATGAAACAATAGAGACAGATATCAGATGCCATTTACTTAATCACTTCAAAGAGAAAGGAGTTCATTATTTTGGTCATTTTAACTGTCAGGTGTTTTTAGTTATTATTATTTCTTCAATTACATCACTGTACTGTTTAAGGTGTTGGACTACTGATTGGAAGACTGGGACTTTAAATCCCCGGATCACCATCAGCCACTGCTGGGCCTTTGACCAAGGCCCTTAACCCTCAACTGCACGCTCGACTGCTTAGTATAAATGAGATAAAGTTAATGAGATAAATCACTCTGGATAAGGGTGTCTGCCAAATAGGGTAATGTAATTATTAAATTACATTATTAATGTATTTTTATAACAGGAGAACTGACAGTTTATCAGTGACAGACAGTGAGGAGAATAAAAAAAAGAGCTTGTTGTGGGCTCTCTAGGAAATCTGAAATCTCCATCGACATCAATTAGATTTAAGTAGACGGTGTCTACAGCTTCAAGTTCCTGGATGTCCACATCTCTAAAGATCTGACCTGGCACCATAATACTTTCATTTTAGTTAGGCATAACAACATCTTAAGTTTCTCAGGAGACTGAAGGAAGTTCATCTGTTTCCACAAATCTTACCAAGTTAATTTCTTCACTACTGAAAGCATCCTGACCAACTCCATCACAGTGTGATAAAGAAACTCAACAGTGTATAAAAGGAAAGCACTGCAAATGGTGATAAAAACTGTGCAACACCACCAGCTACTGCACATCTTCAAGTAGAGCACAAAAAAATCATCCGGGACAACTCCAATCCCATTCACTAACTGTTGTTCCTTCCAGGCATCCTTTACTCTCGCACCAATTAACTTCATGTTATCATTTAACACATCCGTATATCTCCTTTTTGTCCTTCCTCTTGACCTCTTACCTGGCAGCTCCATCTCCATCATCCTTCTACCAATATAACCATCTCCCTCCTCCGAACATTTCCAAACCATCTCAATCTATCCTCTCTGACCTTGTCCCCCAAACAGCCAACCTGAGCTGTCCCTCTGATGTGCTCGTCCCTAATCCTGTCCATCCTCGTCACTCCTAAAGACAACCTCAACATCCTCATCTCTGCTACCTCCATTTCTGCCTCAAGTCTTTTCCTCACTCCTATAGTCTCTAACCCATACAGCAGCTAAACAACTGACTTTCATTCCTCTCCTTTCCAGAGCAGACCACCACCTTTCCAGGTGTTCCTCCACCTGCTCCCTACTCTCACTAAGGATCACAGTGTCATCCGCAAACATCATTGTCCACAGAGATTCCTGTCTGGCTTCATCTGTCAACCTGTCTATCACCATAGCAAACAAGAATGGACTCAAATCCGATCCTTGACGTAGCCCCACCTCCACCTTGAACTCCTCTGTACTGACCTACAGCACATCTCATGGTCTGAATTATGGCTCACCATGTGCTCTTACCCCAACCTTCAAAAACTGTGATATGTGAAGAAAAATTCCACTGTTCTCTAATGTAATGTGTGGCAATAAAAAAAGGCTTCATCTACTATATAATTGTAGATGTATTGTATACATCCTAGGTTATATTGAAATATCTGTATATTCCCTGTATATGCTAAACATTAGATATTATCCATGGATAATCTGGATACTGTTGTATGTAAATGGTTGATGTCCATATTTCTATTACATGTATTTATTACTAATTATTATTATTATTATTATTATTATTATTATTATTATTATTATTATTATTATTATTATTATTATTATTATTATTATTATTATTATCAGTATTACTAATGCTCACAAATATTATAGATATTTTTATACCTGTTAGAGGTTTCTATTATAACATGGTGTAATTTCCCATTCATGCTGTGCTATTAATTCAGTAGCTACTGCACATATTCGCTGCCCCAGGCTTATTATTTATTTATTATTTATATACTGCCCAGTACATTCTGTTTAATTTCTGATTTATTCTAGAATAAATGTGTGTTACCTTTGGAGCAGAGATCTTTACATGGCTGTCATCTATGGGGTTCATCATATTCACTACAGTCATAATAAAGTTCTCGTACTCATAGGTTGCATTTGGCCCTTCAAACGTTACATTGATGAGCAGATCGATGTAGTATTTCTCTGCCCTGTGTTGCAAAAACATCAATGTATCTTTGAAACTCATTTTACAAAACCATAGTATTGTAGCACTGAGTAGCGTGTTTGAATTGTAATGCTTTACTACCTGATGTATTTTTCCTCGCACATCTGTTGTAGATTTTTCCGTCTTTTTACATCCATGTTGGGTATAAATGCAATCATTTCAGCTGATTCACAATTCCTGACATTACATGTGATATTTCCTTCACCTAAAGTTTAGTCAAAATAAATAAATAAATAAATAGATAGATAGATAGATAGATAGATAGATAGATAGATAGATAGATAGATAGATAGATAGATAGATAGATAGATAGATAGATAAATAAACAAACAGAAAACAAATGGCACCATTTAACTGTAGGTTAACTGTTAACTGTAAAAAGTATGTTCTCTGAAATGGTCAGATAACTTATTTATAAAAAAACAATTAAATAATAATAAAAATATGGTCTATTTATAAAAATAAAAAATTATTGTACCCATCTGATATACTGCTTTATTACAGCCATCATCAGGAATGGCTCCAAAGATCAGCAGAACCATAAGATAGAGAAGTTTCATATCCACAGCTCTCTATTTTGAATAGATAAGTTGATTGATTTAGTAGTGATAACACATTGTATATATATATATACAACAGTATGCAAAAGCTAATAAAAGTGTAGTGGCTTTTTTCGTATTAGAGTAAGGCATAAACATATCGAACCTGTTCAGATACAATTCATGAGTGTTCTTGTGAACATTACAATAATACGTCTTATATAATTATTAAAGCTGAATCTTATTCTCCACAACTTCATAACCCCATAACTTCCATAACTCCATAACCATAACAATCAGCCTCATACCACTGAGTTCATGAACACCTCATGCTCTCAGAAATTAAATCATTAAAACTTACCGAAATCTTGTCCAAAACCTAAACAGCTTAACCGAATAGACGTAGAAGACTAAGTTCTGTTGCTTGTTGACTAACTGATACAGTGCCGCTTATTCATTTGCATGCACAAACACCAGAGTATTTGTATATACGTATGTCATATACAGGACACAATGCTTTATTTAATACTCTGTGGTTGATTTAAATACTATCAGAAACAAACTATTCGACAGAAAATTATACATAATAATATTTATGTTCAGCAGACACATTTCTTTCTTTTTTTTACACAGCTGAGCATTTGAAGATTAAAAGGCTTGCTCAAGAGTCCAGTAGTGGCAGCTCAGTGCTGGGATTTGAACTCACAGCCTTCTAAGCAGTAGATCAACAGCTTAACCACGAAGTACAGTTCCATTTTCCTGAAAGTAGCACTATGTAGTGTATAGTGTATTATGTATAATACTATACTAATACTATAATAATGTAATTATACTGCCTTTAAAACTTTCTATGTTGTATAAACTATTTAAAGGGTCCTCTAAATTCTGTTTAAACAGTATTCTATCCATCTATCCATTCTCTACACCAGTTAACCTATTGGGTTGCAGGGAACCTGGGGCCTATGCCAGGAGTCTCAGGGCAGAAGGCAGGGTACACACTGGACAGGATGCCAGTCAAATAACAGGGCACAAGCACAAACATAAACACATACACACACAATGAGTAATTAGAGATGCTAATCAGAATACAACACATATATTTGTGCTTGGGAAAGAATCCCCTGAGGCACTGTGAGAACATGCAAACTCACATATACTGTAGGTGGGAATCGAGAACCACAACCCTGGAGGTGTGACCATTTAGTCATGTATATAACATTCTATCCATCCATCCATCCATCCATCCATTTTCTACCTCTTATCCGGTATAACATTCTATATTATATAGATTAATATAACCATCCTATATTTCTTCATACACACATATAATATTTAAAAGACTATTCTGATTATGGTGTATACACAAGACTGTTGATTTTAACAGTATGTACAAGTGCTGGAATGTATTTGTGTAAATGAAACATATCCAGTATGTTCAGATTTTTTGATGGAACTCAGAAATTCGCTCCATTCAGTGTTGAACATGCCGTCAACATCTCTAAACCGGCTATATTGCTCTCCACCTTCTCTGAAGTGCCATACCCCAAACTAACCTGTGCATGTAATATGGTGTCAACTTTACATACATTCAAATCACTTCATTAGAAACAAAAACTTTACACTTATGACCAAAATATCTGTTTAGCCTTCTTTAGAACCGCACATCTGAACACCAACTTTGTGTTTCCTGTTTATTAATATGAATGAATCATATTGAATGCTTCCATTCTCAATTGTGTCCATCGCATGAGCTTTTTTTTAAATGTTTTTTGAACCGCTATACTATGTGCCCTTTTCTGTGTACATGGACCATCAGTCAGCCATGAATATAAAGTGTTTTTGTGGTTGAGAGAGAGTAAGCCATCCTCTGTTCTGGTTTTACATTTTGTTCCATCTTACAACTTCTTATGTGTTTTAGGGAAACTCAGCCCTATTCACTGTGATACAATTTTATGTTAAATAAATAAATAAATAAATAAATAAATAAATAAATAAATAAATAAATAAATAAATAAATAAATAATGCAGAAGATATTCAGAAAATCAAAAATAAATGCATGAATTCTAATTACATTCTAACTACAAATTATACTTACTAGCTTATTACCTGTATCACACCTTAACAGCAAAAATAAAGCACAGTGTAATTCTTTCTTGCATATCCCAACTTTGAACATTTGTGTCAGAGCACAGGGTCATCCATGATACAGTACCCCTGGCCAAGAGAGGGTTAAGGGCCTTGCTCAAGGGCCCAACAGTGGCAGCTTGGCATGTCTGGGGCTTGAACCCTTATCCTCTGATCAACAACCGTAAACTCTTGAGCCACCACGGACCCAACCTAATATGGTATGGTATTTTTGGAAAAAACAAAACCCACTAATAATCTGTCTAAATCCGATACAACACCATGTTCATACAAAAACAACCAAACAACCAAAAAAATGACAACAACAAATTGAATTAATAATATTTAATAAATTTACATAGAAAAATCATACCATATAAAAATAAGCATTAATACTTACTTTTTTTCTTCTTTTGAATTATTAATAATTACATTTCAATTTAGATTCAATATAGCTTATAGCAGACTTTTGAATGACTAAAATGTAGGAAATTCACATTGCTTCGCTGTTTCAAAAATATTTGGTCAATCCTATCCCATTCACACTCACAAGTGAAGTTAATGCCTAGTCAGGCCAGCAGCTTTAAAATTAGCTTTAAAAAAAACAGCATTTAAATCAGTACGATTCTGTTTCACAGCATCACTTTCACATATTATAAGAGAGCTGTATAATCTAAATTATGTATAAATGTACACATAACGTCACATAGTAAACAAACTAAAAATATCAGATCAGTTCAGTGTAGTCAAAGGTAGATGTGATGAAAAATGACTAAGTAATACATTCGATCATATACAAGCTATACACACTAAATTTCATCCAAAACAATGTGCATCAACTAATTCTGTAATGTCGAAAATAAGTAACTCAGTGGCTCACTGGGAACTGTGCGACTGATTATAAAACTCATGATGAGTTACACATTAAGGTGTTAAACCAGGTTTTATATATTCGCATGTATAACTTTGTTCTTGCCTTGATAGAACTTCCTGCACTAAATGACATAATATCTGATCACTGAGTGAACTTGCTTTCACAGGTCTTGACTTGAGCACCTGTTGGCTCGAACACAGTTGAGGATTTTTCCTTGATACGCCTGTTCTTCGTTGTAGCGTAGAACCACAGGAAGAGAAACAACCCTGAACATCAACAAGATAAAAAAAATGAACATCAAGCACCATCACTGAACTCCATGTCAGCCTAGTGTGTATTAACACCTAGTGTGTATTAACACCTAGTGTGTATTAACGTTCAGCTTCTTTTTACAGAGTGATCAGTTTTTATTTCTGTTCTGACCACGCCCACAGTGATGACATCAGACCAATAAAAAACATTTTAGATAGATAGATAGATAAATCTATTATATAAATATATATATATATATATATATATATATATATATATATATATATATATATATATATATATATATATATATATAAAATTAGGTAAATAAAGTTTGGAGCATGATTTGCTGATTAATTTAATAATTATTTATTGGAAAAAACATACACACAAACAAAAATTGACTAATATTAAACCTAACATTACAGTATTTAAAATTGTACTTAAGCATCACGTTGAGGTCTTAAAAGATCTAAGACCCAGTATAGGTTTAACTTTGATGCTATAATGAATGTGACTGATAATAAGTGGATATACTTTGATCCTCTATATAAGTGTGTTATGTTATTCTTCTTATTATGCAAAAAAAAAAAAAAAAAAAAAAAAAGACTAGCATATAGCTAATATGGCAATAATCCAAATTATTATTGACTGGCCCTAGATGCTCAAGTTAGAAATACAGTACTAAACTTAAAGATGCTGAGGGGAAGATTTGGGAATTTCAGTACATATTATATAGATATTATAATGTTACTGAAGCTACAGGTAGAATCCTTTCCTGGACTTTAAAATATAAACGTAATTCATTATTCTCAACTCATTATCCTGATTTCTGTTGTTCTCTACACGATTTGTTTAGATTTGCCTCTGATATAGCTTTATTATTATTTTTTATTCAGAAAAGTAAAAAAAAACTAAAATATAAATTAGTTCCAAACTCTACCACCAAATAAGTTATCAGAAATATCAGAAACATAGTTTTGTTTTGTTCAGAAATCTTCTACTATAAAATTATAATATTTCTATAATAGAACTTTCTCTTTTCTAATCGATCTAGTTTAAACCAGAAAATTTAAGTTGTTTAGAAATTTAGATTTTTTTAACAATTACAATTTATTATTTGATAATAATAATTTGAATAATATAATGTAAAAATAAATGTAAATATAATTATATATAATGATTTATCTTTTTTCCTCATGGCATTTATGTAAAAGATTTTGATATGTATTTAAACTCTAAATTCGGAGAGATTTTAAGTAAAAAATAATCAAGAAACTGAAAAATCTATTCTTGAAAGGGTTAATGAAAGATAGAAACAGAAATAATAATAATTAACAGAAATAATTACTATTAGTGACAAATCGGTACCTTGCAGCGTGTTGCTGATACAGAAGAGGTAAAGAACGGGGTAGTTTGTGTGTCCTGATGTTAAGAAAGCCAAACCCCATGTCATTCCCAACAGGAAGGTCAGGCCCAGGACAGTGTATATATCTTTACAAGATGGAAGCTTGCTGCCGCTGACTTTCATGCACTGGCGCTTATAGATCTGACATGTCACTGTCACCAGAATGGACATGTTGAATAAGAACATTATGGAGAAATAGCCGATGTTCATGCCATACAGAAAGTGGATGTCGGTAATCCAGCATCTGTGTAGCAATGGAAGAAGATGCTAATTGGCATTACAATCAAGTAGATTTTTTAAACAGTTTTGTATAAACAGTATTTTTTATTTACTTACAATTTCATTGCTTCATTTGTGTCTGATAATTTTATTTCTGTAGTGCCATAAAAAGGCGTACTACCATAAGCACACAGACTTCCTCCAACAAGCACAGCAGGAAGTCCTGGAACAAAAAAAAAAAACCAAAACAATCCAGATGTACCAAACATTCACTGTACTGACCACTTTACAAGGAAGACTTGTACACTTGTCATAATGCCGCTTTACAGAACCGCATCAGATCTTTTCATCCAAGAATAGAATCTGAAGCCACGATGGGAACAGACTTGACGGAAATGAAGAGATCAATATTAGAAATACGACTTTCCTGATCCTCATTGCTATAAATGAACAATCAGGGATACAAGTGCTCTTATAAAGATACAAGTGCTCCTCATAAAGTGGTCTTTGAGATAGATATTAATACTGTTCTTATATTGTTGTGTTTTGCCGTGTGGGACACATGAACCGATTACTCACCCCATCCAAAGAGAGACAGCTTGATCATGTAGTGCTTCATGTGGATGTTGAACACTTTGATTAAAAGAAAGTACAAGTGTATGGCTTCAATGGCCATCCAGGAGAAACAGGACAAGAGGCTGTACTCTATTATCACTGCTATTAAGACACATGCGATATTTTGAGACAATGTGGCTCCCCATTCAGTGAACAAGAAGCTGATGTTGAGGAGGAAAACGGCTGCACTCAGAGACACATGGATGTGGATAGAAGTGTCTTTGTTGGAACTCCTGTAAAAACAGTATGTATGTGTATATAGTATATGTGAGACACAAAATGAAGCACAAAAACAACAGCATCATGTTGCTCTATTATGCAGGGGGATGTGGGGTTATTTGTGTATTTCTGCCAACAAGCGATGTGTTTTTACGTTTTTTTTTTTATGTATTTAGATTTGGATCCTCTTGTCCTTTTAGAAAGAAGAATGATCATCTGATCACATGGCAAAACCAATTGTCGTATACTGTGGCCATGGTGCACATTAGCTCTCAACTAAATTTGCAAAACTTATGTGGCATGTATGTTTTAGCACTCAAACACCATTACACTGAGGGATTATTGTTAGAAAGCAAGGTGCTCATTCCAGTGTGTTAAGGTGCTTTAAAGTTAAGGTGATTTCCTGTAGTTTGTGGTTGATTAAGAGCACATTTACCTGAATAAAATAAAGAAGATGAATGATGAATGAACCAATGAATGGTTACAGAAGATGAATGAATGTGTATTGGTCATTTTAATATTTGTAAGGGTTAAAAGTCTTGTTTAAGGACCCAACAATGGGATTTTAGTGGTGCTAAATTAAACACACCTTTTTTAATTAGTAGACTGTCCCTTGAATAACGTCCTAGGTTTGGAAATACAGGATACTATATCCGGTGTTTTCTCAGCCCTGTCCAAATTTAGCCCCATTACCATATATATATATATCCATTCATATATATTAATTTTCTACCGCTTATCCGAACGGGCAACGAGGCAGGATACACCCTGGACAGAGTGCCATCCCATCACAGGGCACACACACACTCTCATTCACTCACACACTCACACACTACAGACAATTTTCCAGAGATGTCAATCAACCTACCATGCATGTCTTTGGATCGGGGGAGGAAACCGGAGTACCCGGAGGAAACCCCCTGAGGCACGGGGAGAACATGCAAACTCCACACACACAAGGCGGAGGCGGGAATCGAACCCCCAACCCTGGAGGTGTGAAGTGAACGTGTTAACCACTATGACACCGTGCCCCCCCCCCATGTATATATATATATATATGGTAATGGGGCTACATTTGGACAGGGCTGAGAAAACACCAGATAAACATGGCCAGCTTTGGTATAGGCTCCTTAGTAGTTAATTTACTGTTTATCTTATATCAGTTAAACATCATTAAAATATCATTTAAACCTAGTTCTAGTAATGGAAAATAACAACACCAAATCACATGCAAAGTAATTGATTAGGTAAGCTGCTAGAATAGTTAGAAATTCTAGCCTGTAAACATTCTAGCCTGTAGAAAATATTGGTACATCCTTAACTTTAGAGTTTAATACCTACTTCATGAAAGTGTAAAGGAAGATGGTGACTGCTGAAAAAAACGATGAAAGACTGCAACCTATGTAACTAATAGTGGACAGGGTTTTCCACTGCTGACGATCTATTTGTGCCACATTCATGTCAACCTAATAAGAAACACACACAGATTTATTAGCACAACTATAGTGTATCTAGTTTTGAGTTCTAATACTGATTAAGTGCTTACCAGAAGCACAGCAAAGGGAGTCATGTGATCATATGAACAGATTACACTGTTGCTGCTGTTAAAATTCTCCAGGTTGGTGAAAGACCCCATGTCATCCCACTCCTGCCCTATATGGGAGCAAAAAAATAAATAAAAATCTGTTTTAGTAACCTAATATCCTATCCTAACACCTATATTACTTATGAGTCGAGTCAGTTGGGTTTCTGTGATGCTCCTGAGCTGCTATGAGCCACTCTGACTGTCCTGTAATATTCTTTCACATCGCTCTATTCTTTACTACCCTAATTTGTATAAAAGCTTCCAAGTTAATCTTTAAACCTCATGCATCCCTATGAAAATTAGGAAAGTCAAGTTGACGTTGTCTGTTTTGACTGCTTATAAAAAATAAAGTATATACAGTATGATGACCATTTTTTTCACCTCGTTTCCAACATATTAACATACATTTTGCAATTTTTTTTGTAATATTTGGTATAATAAACCTCAATAAATTGCAAAAAAATCCTCATTTTTTTAGTAAAAAAAAAAAAACAGAAATTTTGAATTATTTTCACTATAGAGGCACAAAAGATGATGTATTATTACAGGCTGGTATATTTCAAAGCCAGGAGATTGTTTTGAAACCATTTTGACCATTTTTAATGTCAGCAAATAATAAAATCTGTTTTTTCTAGGTTAAATTGACTTGAATGCTTATAAATAAATTTTTGTGTGTGTGTGTGTGTGTGTGTGTGTGTGTGTGTGTGTGTGTGTGTGTGTGTGTGTGTGTGTGTGTGTGTGTGTGTGTGTGAGTGTGTGTTTTGGGCGCGTGTGTTAGTCGACATTTTATGTGTGCGTTTTTGTGTCTGTATGTATGTTCATAGCGCTGAAAAGAGCAAAAGTATGACCTATTGCCCCACTAAATGTGGACCACAGGAGGTACTAAATTATTTTACAAACACATAGTTCAACAAAAATAGACATAATTAATTGTACTTGCAAAGTGCATAATTTAGAACAATCCTGGTGATTTCCAGGCAAATATGTAGAAGAAAACCCAAATTGACCCAAAGACTACAGGAGGGTTGTTTAGAGGAAGTGTAAATATTTCTACCTTTTCTTGTCCATCTGTACAAGATTATTATGAGATCAAGTTGAGATCATTGTCGATTCTCATGATAATTGCATCACTAATAAACTAAAACTTTGTAGCACTTGACAGAATCCTACGTACCTGCTGTAGCATCTACATTATAGAAAAGGCACGACAGTCTGTGGTTCTCCTGTAAGAAAAAACAACGTGTGATTACATGAAAAATATGATTACATGTGAATATCAAATGTATAAATGTATTTCAACCTGTTCTGCTCGAAAGTTTAAGTAACTCATCTCACATCACGTGAACCATAAAAATCCACAATTTAATTGTGAGAAAATCTGAAAAATTAAACCATATGTACTACAAGTGTAAAAGGAATATGTGTGTAAAAATAAGCATGTAAATAAATAAAAATACATGCTCAATATGTTAAAGAATAGAATGTAAATGGTTTCATAAGGTAAAAATGATCATATGTGAAAATGATCGTGTGAACATGTAGAAAAAATGAATGTATGAAAAGATCAAAACAACAACAACAAAAAAACACTTCTAAAAATTAAATGCATGTGTTTGTGTGTGAGTGCATGCGTGCGTGCGTGTGTGTGTGTGTGAGTGCATGCGTGCGTGCGTGTGTGTGTGTGTGAGTGCGTGCGTGTTTGTGTGTGTGTGTAAAATTATTATATGATTATTTTCATGTGAAATTCAACAACAAATATATGCAATCACTTACGGTTATTATTATTTCACTTTTCACTGTAAAATTTATAACAAGCCGTTCAGACAAGTGCTTGGTCTCATGTCCAACAGTTTCAACGCGAATAACTTTGGACTTCAGCATGGTCTTCGGGTCATTCTGTGATATGCAGAAGAGAGACGTAGATGTCGATTTTGGGGTGAAAAGTATGAAATCAAGCTTTCAATAGAAACGCATGTCAATTAAAGAGACGATGAAGGTTTAGGACTTACTATAAAGATATTATTACAGGGATATGTCACTACTGTCATATAAATAAATGATTCATTAGGTAGGAATACATCCAAAGGAAGATCATCACCTGCCTATAAGACAGAAAAGGCAGATATTTACATAGATATCAGATCAGATTGCATTCTTTGAAATAAAAGGTCTTCATTTGCTTGGTGGTTTTAATCATTAGATATCACTACTGATGATATAATGATACAAAGCACAACATTAATTCTAACTATAAACAGGTAAAATATACTGAAAGATAATGGGTTAAGGGTAACTTCACACCATCCTGTCGTGGATTATTTTTTACACACCCATTAAAGTTATTTCCTTGTAATTAATCAGCGATTACATGTGAGGTGAGTGTTACCTTTGGAGCAGAGATGTGTACAAGCCCAAGATCTGTGGTGTTCATCCTATCCATCTTAACTACAGTCATGTTAAATTCCTCAAGGTCATAATTTTTGGATGGTCCATCAAAATTTACCCCGATGAGAGAATCAATGTACTTTTTCTCTGCCCTGCACAGACGTCCACACGTTTTTTTTGTTTTTTTAAAATTTATAGACATTATTGAATGTTCTTACTGTACATACCTTATGTAATCTTTTTTGATGGTACTATTTGAAGTAAACAAACGAGAACACATTTTTTTAATTTTTGTTGGCCTTTTTAAGTGTCTCAGGTCAGGAGAATTGGATGATTCATATATTAATTTACTTATCATATCTGATGCACACTTT